>NC_060190.1:14394244-14694244 GCF_021184085.1 Oncorhynchus gorbuscha | reverse complement strand
GTTCTCACCTCAGCGTCTGTCTGCCTGTCTGACTGCATGTCTATTGAATGATGGAACTATTTGTCTAATAGTCTGTTTGTCCAAAAACAATGTGTGCGTGTCTAAATGCATAGATCTGATCTGTCAATAGCTGTCAATAGCACAAATGTTGTTTGGTGAGATACCAATGAATGTCTGTAATGCTGTGTAGCTACACTGAGTATACCAAATATTACCAGCCGTTCTTTCCATGACACAGACTGACCAGGTGAATCATGGTGAAAGCTATGATCCACTTCAAATCGGAGTAGATCAGGGGTTCTTAAACTTTTTCAGCCTGGGACCCAAATAAGAATTTCTGTGTTTTCCTGGGACCCAAGCTTAGGAAAATATGCAACTATACATGGGTACATGTCATTGCCCTTATGCCTAAAACAAATAACAATTAAACAAAATATACATATAAATATGTATTAGTGTTTATTTCCCCCCATTAAAACACTCTTACATACCTGTCTAGGTTGGAACTGTTGCTATTCAAATACAATAATGAATTAATTTAGATTCTGAACTGGAATAAACGGATTGATCACATCACACAGATGAATATCAGAACATACACACAGGCTTTTTGATAGTGCAACCCTGAGTAACAGTACAGATGAATATCAGAACATACACAGGCTTTTTGATAGTGCAACCCTGAGTAACAGTACAGATGAATATCAGAACATACACAGGCTTTTTGATAGTGCAACCCTGAGCAACAGTACAGATGAATATCAGAACATACAGATGAATATCAGATGAATATCAGAACATACACAGGCTTTTTGATAGTGCAATGAATATCCATACACAGGCTTTTTGATAGTGCAACCCTGAGTAACAGTACAGATGAATATCAGAACATACACAGGCTTTTTGATAGTGCAACCCTGAGTAACAGTACAGATGAATATCAGAACATACACAGGCTTTTTGATAGTGCAACCCTGAGCAACAGTACAGATGAATATCAGAACATACACACAGGCTCTTTGATAGTGCAACCCTGAGCAACAGTACAGATGAATATCAGAACATACACACAGGCTCTTTGATAGTGCAACCCTGAGCAACAGTACAAATGAATATCAGAACATACACACAGGCTCTTTGATAGTGCAACCCTGAGCAACCGTACAGATGAATATCAGAACAGACACACAGGCTCTTTGATAGTGCAATCCTGAGTAACAGTACAGATGAAAAATTATCAGGCCTACTGTACATTACTGTAGAAATTATTGTAGAAAGAAAGTCAAGGTTGGAACTGTTTCTGTTAAAATACAATACATCTTTTTTATTCTGAACTGGAATAAAGTGATTGATCACATGTGTAGACCAGAAAACACACTCAGTCCTAATGGGAGCAGGTCTATTGACAGTACAACACAGAGGTCAAGCTCAGCCTTGAAACGTATGTCAGAGTTGAGAACCCTGACTCACATAGGTATGTGGTGACAAACTGGATCAGAACATCTACTGCTTTCTCCGTCAGGCAGGAGACCACTTCCTGCTGTAGATGAGCAACCCAGAACAGTTTATTCCAGTTAAGTAAAAGCATAGTGCTTTTTCTACCTCTTCTCCCTCTCATTCTGTCCCTTCACTCATATCAAATCATCACAAGAGGGTTTGCTTTGCCGTCATTATTTCAGCTTATAAGACTCAGCGCCATTTCCTGGGGGAGGGGTCTAATTGACCACAATTAAGCAGTCTCTTCAGTAACCTGTCATAACCATGGTGATCAGGCTTCCAGAAACATCTTCTGGCGAATAAACGGGAAGGAAGCTGAACTAATTGCCAGGCTACTCTCTATGGTACCAACCCCCCTCAATTAGTATACTCTGTTGGGCCCAATGGGTTTGCTAAGGCAGTTGGTTGGGCTTATCATTAAGCAGGGGCGCAACTTTGGTTTTAGAAGTGGGGGGGGGGGCATAATATTTATTTTATTATTATCCAGTTGGATAAACACTAAACAGCCTACGTGACCACTCGGAGACGTCCGTATGGTCCTAAAGCACACCGTTGCCTCCTTTTTGGGCATGTCCCCCCCCCTCCCGTCCCCAGTGAAAGTTACGCCCCTGTCCTTAAGTATCCAGTACAATAATTTGCCAAGAGATGGGGAGCATCTGCTAAAAGACAGACAAGTAAATGTGTAACAGTTGTAATGAAGTGATATGTGATGATGATTATCTAATGTGTGTTTTGCCCAGGAGCAAAGAGTAAGTGGTACAATTATGTAACAATTAGACATTGTTACATGATTTATTTATTTATTTGTTCTGCAGTTCCCCTGAGAAAAGGGAAAAACGGTGTGCAGTGAAGTCCAGAACTCCCCAACCAGTGAGTCCAACACCCTGTAAATATGGGTTACATTTATCAAGTGCTTTAAAGTAGGTCTCAAAACACGTGGTCCACCAGTAGTGAGTAAAAGGAGGTAGAAGGTGAGGTATTCATTATTGTATCCGGACCAGCGGGGTCTGTATGAAGGTGACTATTTCCTCTCGCTGCTCGCAGGAAGTTCCTGTTTTTAGACACGATCCAAGTTGAATTTGTCAGTGAAGCAGTCCATGTGGAAATGTACCTTTTATCAACCCAAATTTAACATAAAACACTTAACATACCCTTTTGTTTGTAACTCTTATCTCTGGTGAATTGGGGAGTGTATAGGATGAGGGTGAGTGTATAGGAAGAGGGCAGGGACTGCACTTGTTGCTTTTTGGCATAGTTATACCCCTGCTGTGATAAAACAATGGGCTCTGTTTCAAGGGAACCAATGAGTCAGCAACTGGGTGTCATAACTGTCAAATGAGTCATCATGATGAATTCGTTCAGAGAATGATTATTATTCAATGCCCCTCCGAATGTGTTCTAATGAAAGAGGAAAGGGAGGGTGATACGCACATCCTGAACTTGAGAATACTGGTGCTGGGATAATAAATAATACATGTAAAGGAATGGGAGGCCCTCTAACACACTGGGGAGGAGTAGTCCCTCATTACTTTATCAAATAAAAGAGTACACGCACAGAGACACAGGTTATACACTGTCATTTCTGTAATGGTCTAGAGGTTGTCCTTCTTCCCTGATCCTGTGTCCTGTTTTCTCAGGTGCACCCGGTGACCATTACCACTATGTAAGTACAGTTTGAGTCTCCATGTCTTCCATTTTACTGTCTGTGACTGAGGCACTGTGAAAACAAACGCACACGGCTAACACACTCAGTAACAACTACTGACCTTTCCTCCAGCTGACAAAAAGGGTGAGGAGTGACAGAATCAAGGCCACAGGGCACACCACCTTCCCTCTCTCCCTCCTTCCTTCCCTCTTTCCCTCCCTCCTTTCCTCCCTCCCTCTTTCCCTCCTTCCTTCCCTCTCTCCCTCCTTCCTTCCCTCCCTCCTTCCCTCTCTCCCTCTTTCCCTCCCTCCTTTCCTCTCTCCCTCTTTCCCTCCCTCCTTTCCTCCCTCCCTCTTTCCCTCCTTCCTTTCCTCTCTCTCTCTGGGCTGTGGGGAATTTGACATAATGAGTCAGGATACGACATGATGGTCTAAACTTAAGACAGTTCATTCACTCCTTGATGGAAATGGAGGAGCAGCCATGATTGTGGGGAGGTGGTTTTTAGTGATAAAGGAATTTCATTGTGTTTTTTTTATGTGTGCAGCTACCCCTGGAGAAATATTGTTTCGTTTTCTGCGAAGCCTTGCTAAAATAGTGTGGTATTCTGCGAAGCCTTGGTGAAATACAGTGTCGTATTCTGTGAAGCCTTGGTGAAATACAGTGTGGTATTCTGTGAAGCCTTGCTAAAATACAGTGTGGTATTCTGTGAAGCCTTGGTGAAATACAGTGTAGTATTCTGTGGAGCCTTGGTGAAATACAGTGTGGTATTCTGTGAAGCCTTCCTGAAATACGGTGTAGTATTCTGTGGAGCCTTGGTGAAATACAGTGTAGTATTCTGTGGAGCCTTGGTGAAATACAGTGTGGTATTCTGTGGAGCCTTGGTGAAATACGGTGTAGTATTCTGTGGAGCCTTGGTGAAATACAGTGTGGTATTCTGTGGAGCCTTGGTGAAATACAGTGTAGTATTCTTTGGAGCCTTGGTGAAATACAGTGTAGTATTCTGTGGAGCCTTGGTGAAATACAGTGTGGTATTCTGTGGAGCCTTGGTGAAATACAGTGTGGTATTCTGTGGAGCCTTGGTGAAATACAGTGTGGTATTCTGTGGAGCCTTGGTGAAATACAGTGTAGTATTCTGTGGAGCCTTGGTGAAATACAGTGTGGTATTCTGTGGAGCCTTGGTGAAATACAGTGTGGTATTCTGTGGAGCCTTGGTGAAATACAGTGTGGTATTCTGTGAGGACCACTTTCAACAGTTGTTAATGGATTTTTCACCTGCCTTGAGAGAATCGGATTGTGTTCCAATGTGATGGTATAGAGTTGTGCTGTAACAGTTTTGATTTGGGTTGTGTTACGGTGTAGACTTTTCTGTGTGTGATTGTGTTGAGGTTAGTTACGGTGTTGACTTTCATTGTGACCGTGTTTACATAATTGACACTGTTGAGCAGTGCAGTGTGTCATTATTCAGTGGGATCTCTGTTGTCTCAGCAGGGTACGCCGATCTCAACGGTGACCAACCGGAGGTCAACCAGGACCTGCTGGAGGTCAATCGCCAGGACCACCGTGACCTGGAGTAAAGGTTACCTCTGATCCCTCGCGACCCCTCACACTAGGACCACAAACTAAATGACCCCCACCTCTGCCTCCAACTTTAACCACAATCCTTATTTCCATATTGTTCTTGTATTCTGTACATTTTCCCTATAAGGAAAAGTGTTGAGTCATGTAAGCTGTAGATATTTTGCATAATTTTATAGCCAAATAAAATCACAAATCATAATTAGGACTTACTGTGTAGTTCTATCATACCTTAGACTCTTATCTTTGTTTACCTTTTCATCATGTCTCATAACCATAGATGTTGGTACAGAGTTCAGTTAGCCTGGCCCCTCCCTCGAATGCAGTTCTCTTTGATCTCCTAAATGGACAGCATGACACTTATGCTCTGTAATGATGGCTAAAACAATTCCCCTTTGAGACTTCCGTTGCAGGGCAGTGTGAGTGAACTGATAACCTCCCTACTGTCACTAGACTGGGTCCACACCCAAACCAGAGCACACTCCTGTAGGGCCTTCCCTGAATCACACTATGGCAATAACTATGGAAATAAAGAGTGAATGTAAACAGAGGATCTGCATGTCTCCAGCTGCTCAGCCTGATGGTATATGGTGTTTGTGATGTCACATCCTGCCAGGCTGTGTCCAAGTGTGTCGAAAGTTGGAGGGAGAACAGTGTCAGGACTGAAGTGACTCAGACATACAGAATTGTACATGGATTTAAATTACCTTCTTACTGCGGTTACTGTTTTTGCAAGATCACACACAAAATGATCCAAGTAAAGTCCAGGTAATGTTTTTTTTAAATCTAATCTATCTTTCTAAAATTTGAGTATCGTATGTTACATTATTACAATGTGTTATGCTATACGTTATATTAATAGAGAATGGTTACAATCGTCCTGTACATTACAACAATTACAACATTGTAAGGGCTCCCAAGTGGCGCAGCAGTCTAAGGCACTGAAACTAGCTCAGACAGCACACCTACTCTGAGACGTGTGTCAAATACATAACCCTGATTCAGTTTTTGTTTATTTTGGAGAGGAGAATCCTATTTGGTTGTTTTTGTGAAACTATAAAATATTTAGGCCTATGCCATCTTAAACTTAGAGCTCTTGCAGAGTAACTCAGTCTTCATAGAAACAGATAAACACCATTTTCACACCTTAAAAACGCATCCATACAACTGTGACGTCTTCGTAGCCCTCCATTGAGTTTTGCTTCATCGAGTACGGTGCATGATGTCTATTCTGTGTTGTTTACGAACATGTCAGCTAACACCGAGACATACTCTCGTAATCATCTCTCATTGTCTCGACAACATAACCTACAGTCAATTATCTATCTAAATCGTCATTTCCTCTCTTTGATAACCTCAAGGCCATTGTGGAACTGCAATTACAGCATTGGCATGGCAACCACAAATAAACTCTCTTCGATCTTAGGCCCATTTACATAATGTCCCCATCTCTCTCTCTCTCTCTCTCTCTCTCTCTCTCTCTCTCTCTCTCTCTCTCTCTCTCTCTCTCTCTCTCTCTCTCTCTCTCTCTCTCTCTGTCTCTCCCTCTCTGTCTCTCCCTCTCTGTCTCTCCCTCTCTGTCTCTCCCTCTCTGTCTCTCCCTCTCTGTCTCTCTGTCTCTGTCTCTCTCTCTCTCTGTCTGTCTGTGATCGTGGTCAGAAACCTGTTAGACTAATTAAAGGACATTAGCAGAATGGCCATAACATCGCTTGAGTGCTTCGATAGCAGGCCTTGTGTTAATGTAATTATGGCGCTGTGCTTTTGGATGAATAAATTTGGTTAATTTGTGCGCACCATTTTTCACATCTAGAATGGGAAGTGGAATAATATGTTTTGCTGGGTCAGACAAGATGAGAGTAGCCTATAATATGACCGTAATATGGACTTATGTACCAAGTAGCATTGTTTTCTAGCTCAAACATATAGCATCATTGGCCCAATGAAATGGCAGGGACCAGGGTGACAGTCACAGTGCTCATGCATCCTTCTATTTGAAATATAATTTGCATATTGACTTACAGACAAAATAAAACAATAGATAAACATCTTGCCACCCTTCACGCCCAATACTATTGTTCCTGCCCTGTAAGCACTGTGAGTGTTGCTAATACTGGCATGTGGAGAGGAACATGTATATTTGTTTTGTCTATCTGTCATTAGAGTAGCCTACTTAGTACTTACAGTGTGTTTGCATTAATGGAAGTAGATTGAACTGACTGTGAAAACTGGGCGGAAAAGAATGAACTCGCATGATGGTAGTTGAGATGGTGTGGACAAACCAAGTGTGAGCAGGGCAACTGTCAAATCAGTTTGTCAGCCAATCGTGTGACAGATTAGATGACTGCGAGAAGAGCTGGCACCCTTTAATGCAATGTTAGCCAAGACACCTGCTAGTATTTGCACATAACACAAATTCACAACTTTTCTGCTTATCTGCCTTTGTTTGGAAGGAAAAGACATCTATGTAAACGGAATTACGGTGCCAAACATTTAAGAATTCTGTTATCTGAAATTAAGCAAGGGAATTCAATTAAACGGACTATCGTGCACTGTAACTAATAGACAGGTGTGAATTACACCTCTTAGATCCATGCACGTTATTTCTTTGAAAGGTCGATGAAAAGTATTGTCATCTGGGTTCAAAATAAAATTGTGGGCAAAAGCAATGAATACAAGAACATAACAAAGGCTGCAACCTGTCTGAAAGAAGTGCCCTGTCTGAAAGAAATGCCCTGTCTGAAAGAAATGCCCTGTCTGAAAGAAATGCCCTGTCTGAAAGAAATGCCCTGTCTGAAAGAAATGCCCTGTCTGAAAGAAGTGCCCTGTCTGAAAGAAATGCCCTGTCTGAAAGAAGTGCCCTGTCTGAAAGAAATGCCCTGTCTGAAAGAAATGCCCTGTCTGAAAGAAATGCCCTGTCTGAAAGAAATGCCCTGTCTGAAAGAAGTGCCCTGTCTGAAAGAAATGCCCTGTCTGAAAGAAGTGCCCTGTCTGAAAGAAATGCCCTGTCTGAAAGAAGTGCCCTGTCTGAAAGAAATGCCCTGTCTGAAAGAAGTGCCCTGTCTGAAAGAAATGCCCTGTCTGAAAGAAGTGCCCTGTCTGAAAGAAATGCCCTGTCTGAAAGAAGTGCCCTGTCTGAAAGAAATGCCCTGTCTGAAAGAAGTGCCCTGTCTGAAAGAAATGCCCTGTCTGAAAGAAATGCCCTGTCTGAAAGAAATGCCCTGTCTGAAAGAAATGCCCTGTCTGAAAGAAATGCCCTGTCTGAAAGAAATGCCCTGTCTGAAAGAAATGCCCTGCCCTGTCTGAAAGAAATGCCCTGTCTGAAAGCCCTGTCTGAAAGAAATGCCCTGTCTGAAAGAAATGCCCTGTCTGAAAGAAATGCCCTGTCTGAAAGAAATGCCCTGTCTGAAAGAAATGCCCTGTCTGAAAGAAGTGCCCTGTCTGAAAGAAATGCCCTGTCTGAAAGAAATGCCCTGTCTGAAAGAAGTGCCCTGTCTGAAAGAAATGCCCTGTCTGAAAGAAGTGCCCTGTCTGAAAGAAATGCCCTGTCTGAAAGAAGTGCCCTGTCTGAAAGAAATGCCCTGTCTGAAAGAAGTGCCCTGTCTGAAAGAAATGCCCTGTCTGAAAGAAATGCCCTGTCTGAAAGAAATGCCCTGTCTGAAAGAAATGCCCTGTCTGAAAGAAATGCCCTGTCTGAAAGAAATGCCCTGTCTGAAAGAAATGCCCTGTCTGTGCCCTGAAAGAAATGCCCTGTCTGAAAGAAATGCCCTGTCTGAAAGAAATGCCCTGTCTGAAAGAAATGCCCTGTCTGAAAGAAATGCCCTGTCTGAAAGAAATGCCCTGTCTGAAAGAAATGCCCTGTCTGAAAGAAATGCCCTGTCTGAAAGAAATGCCCTGTCTGAAAGAAATGCCCTGTCTGAAAGAAATGCCCTGTCTGAAAGAAATGCCCTGTCTGAAAGAAATGCCCTGTCTGAAAGAAATGCCCTGTCTGAAAGAAATGCCCTGTCTGAAAGAAATGCCCTGTCTGAAAGAAATGCCCTGTCTGAAAGAAATGCCCTGTCTGAAAGAAATGCCCTGTCTGAAAGAAATGCCCTGTCTGAAAGAAATGCCCTGTCTGAAAGAAAGAAATGCCCTGTCTGAAAGAAATGCCCTGTCTGAAAGAAATGCCCTGTCTGAAAGAAATGCCCTGTCTGAAAGAAATGCCCTGTCTGAAAGAAATGCCCTGTCTGAAAGAAATGCCCTGTCTGAAAGAAATGCCCTGTCTGAAAGAAATGCCCTGTCTGAAAGAAATGCCCTGTCTGAAAGAAATGCCCTGAAAGAAATGCCCTGTCTGAAAGAAATGCCCTGTCTGAAAGAAATGCCCTGTCTGAAAGAAATGCCCTGTCTGAAAGAAATGCCCTGTCTGAAAGAAATGCCCTGTCTGAAAGAAATGCCCTGTCTGAAAGAAATGCCCTGTCTGAAAGAAATGCCCTGTCTGAAAGAAATGCCCTGTCTGAAAGAAATGCCCTGTCTGAAAGAAATGCCCTGTCTGAAAGAAATGCCCTGTCTGAAAGAAATGCCCTGTCTGAAAGAAATGCCCTGTCTGAAAGAAATGCCCTGTCTGAAAGAAATGCCCTGTCTGAAAGAAATGCCCTGTCTGAAAGAAATGCCCTGTCTGAAAGAAATGCCCTGTCTGAAAGAAATGCCCTGTCTGAAAGAAATGCCCTGTCTGAAAGAAATGCCCTGAAAGAAATGCCCTGTCTGAAAGAAATGCCCTGTCTGAAAGAAATGCCCTCTGAAAGAAATGCCCTGTCTGAAAGAAATGCCCTGTCTGAAAGAAATGCCCTGTCTGAAAGAAATGCCCTGTCTGAAAGAAATGCCCTGTCTGAAAGAAATGCCCTGTCTGAAAGAAATGCCCTGTCTGAAAGAAATGCCCTGTCTGAAAGAAATGCCCTGTCTGAAAGAAATGCCCTGTCTGAAAGAAATGCCCTGTCTGAAAGAAGTGCCCTGTCTGAAAGAAGTGCCCTGTCTGAAAGAAGTGCCCTGTCTGAAAGAAGTGCCCTGTCTGAAAGAAAGAAGTGCCCTGTCTGAAAGAAGTGCCCTGTCTGAAAGAAATGCCCTGTCTGAAAGAAATGCCCTGTCTGAAAGAAGTGCCCTGTCTGAAAGAAATGCCCTGTCTGAAAGAAATGCCCTGTCTGAAAGAAATGCCCTGTCTGAAAGAAATGCCCTGTCTGAAAGAAATGCCCTGTCTGAAAGAAATGCCCTGTCTGAAAGAAATGCCCTGTCTGAAAGAAATGCCCTGTCTGAAAGAAATGCCCTGTCTGAAAGAAATGCCCTGTCTGAAAGAAATGCCCTGTCTGAAAGAAATGCCCTGTCTGAAAGAAATGCCCTGTCTGAAAGAAATGCCCTGTCTGAAAGAAATGCCCTGTCTGAAAGAAATGCCCTGTCTGAAAGAAATGCCCTGTCTGAAAGAAATGCCCTGTCTGAAAGAAATGCCCTGTCTGAAAGAAATGCCCTGTCTGAAAGAAATGCCCTGTCTGAAAGAAATGCCCTGTCTGAAAGAAATGCCCTGTCTGAAAGAAATGCCCTGTCTGAAAGAAATGCCCTGTCTGAAAGAAATGCCCTGTCTGAAAGAAATGCCCTGTCTGAAAGAAATGCCCTGTCTGAAAGAAATGCCTGAAAGAAATGCCCTGTCTGAAAGAAATGCCCTGTCTGAAAGAAATGCCCTGTCTGAAAGAAATGCCCTGTCTGAAAGAAATGCCCTGTCTGAAAGAAATGCCTGTCTGAAAGAAATGCCCTGTCTGAAAGAAATGCCCTGTCTGTCCCTGTGAAAGAAATGCCCTGTCTGAAAGAAATGCCCTGTCTGAAAGAAATGCCCTGTCTGAAAGAAATGCCCTGTCTGAAAGAAATGCCCTGTCTGAAAGAAATGCCCTGTCTGAAAGAAATGCCCTGTCTGAAAGAAATGCCCTGTCTGAAAGAAATGCCCTGTCTGAAAGAAATGCCCTGTCTGAAAGAAATGCCCTGTCTGAAAGAAATGCCCTGTCTGAAAGAAATGCCCTGTCTGAAAGAAATGCCCTGTCTGAAAGAAATGCCCTGTCTGAAAGAAATGCCCTGTCTGAAAGAAATGCCCTGTCTGAAAGAAATGCCCTGTCTGAAAGCCCTGTCTGAAAGAAATGCCCTGTCTGAAAGAAATGCCCTGTCTGAAAGAAATGCCCTGTCTGAAAGAAATGCCCTGTCTGAAAGAAATGCCCTGTCTGAAAGAAATGCCCTGTCTGAAAGAAATGCCCTGTCTGAAAGAAATGCCCTGTCTGAAATGCCCTGTCTGAAAGAAATGCCCTGTCTGAAAGAAATGCCCTGTCTGAAAGAAATGCCCTGTCTGAAAGAAATGCCCTGTCTGAAAGAAATGCCCTGTCTGAAAGAAATGCCCTGTCTGAAAGAAATGCCCTGTCTGAAAGAAATGCCCTGTCTGAAAGAAATGCCCTGTCTGAAAGAAATGCCCTGTCTGAAAGAAGTGCCCTGTCTGAAAGAAGTGCCCTGTCCCTGTCTGAAAGAAATGCCCTGTCTGAAAGAAATGCCCTGTCTGAAAGAAGTGCCCTGTCTGAAAGAAGTGCCCTGTCTGAAAGAAAGTGCCCTGTCTGAAAGAAGTGCCCTGTCTGAAAGAAGTGCCCTGTCTGAAAGAAGTGCCCTGTCTGAAAGAAGTGCCCTGTCTGAAAGAAATGCCCTGTCTGAAAGAAGTGCCCTGTCTGAAAGAAGTGCCCTGTCTGAAAGAAGTGCCCTGTCTGAAAGAAGTGCCCTGTCTGAAAGAAGTGCCCTGTCTGAAAGAAGTGCCCTGTCTGAAAGAAGTGCCCTGTCTGAAAGAAGTGCCCTGTCTGAAAGAAGTGCCCTGTCTGAAAGAAGTGCCCTGTCTGCCCTGTCTGAAAAGTGCCCTGTCTGCCCTGTCTGAAAAGTGCCCTGTCTGCCCTGTCTGAAAAGTGCCCTGTCTGCCCTGTCTGAAAGAAGTGCCCTGTCTGAAAGAAGTGCCCTGTCTGAAAGAAGTGCCCTGTCTGAAAGAAGTGCCCTGTCTGCCCTGTCTGAAAGAAGTGCCCTGTCTGCCCTGTCTGAAAGAAGTGCCCTGTCTGAAAGAAGTGCCCTGTCTGAAAGAAGTGCCCTGTCTGAAAGAAGTGCCCTGTCTGAAAGAAGTGCCCTGTCTGAAAGAAGTGCCCTGTCTGAAAGAAGTGCCCTGTCTGAAAGAAGTGCCCTGTCTGAAAGAAATGCCCTGTCTGAAAGAAATGCCCTGTCTGAAAGAAGTGCCCTGTCTGAAAGAAATGCCCTGTCTGAAAGAAGTGCCCTGTCTGAAAGAAATGCCCTGTCTGAAAGAAGTGCCCTGTCTGAAAGAAATGCCCTGTCTGAAAGAAGTGCCCTGTCTGAAAGAAGTGCCCTGTCTGAAAGAAGTGCCCTGTCTGCCCTGTCTGAAAAGTGCCCTGTCTGCCCTGTCTGAAAAGTGCCCTGTCTGCCCTGTCTGAAAAGTGCCCTGTCTGCCCTGTCTGAAAGAAGTGCCCTGTCTGAAAGAAGTGCCCTGTCTGAAAGAAGTGCCCTGTCTGAAAGAAGTGCCCTGTCTGAAAGAAGTGCCCTGTCTGAAAGTGCCCTGTCTGAAAGAAGTGCCCTGTCTGAAAGAAGTGCCCTGTCTGAAAGAAGTGCCCTGTCTGAAAGAAGTGCCCTGTCTGAAAAGTGCCCTGTCTGAAAGAAGTGCCCTGTCTGAAAGAAGTGCCCTGTCTGAAAGAAGTGCCCTGTCTGAAAGAAGTGCCCTGTCTGCCCTGTCTGAAAGAAGTGCCCTGTCTGAAAGAAGTGCCCTGTCTGAAAAGTGCCCTGTCTGCCCTGTCTGAAAGAAGTGCCCTGTCTGCCCTGTCTGAAAGAAGTGCCCTGTCTGAAAGAAGTGCCCTGTCTGCCCTGTCTGAAAGAAGTGCCCTGTCTGAAAAGTGCCCTGTCTACCCTGTCTGAAAGAAGTGCCCTGTCTGCCCTGTCTGAAAGAAGTGCCCTGTCTGAAAGAAGTGCCCTGTCTGAAAAGTGCCCTGTCTGCCCTGTCTGAAAGAAGTGCCCTGTCTGAAAGAAGTGCCCTGTCTGAAAAGTGCCCTGTCTGCCCTGTCTGAAAGAAGTGCCCTGTCTGAAAAGTGCCCTGTCTGCCCTGTCTGAAAGAAGTGCCCTGTCTGAAAGAAGTGCCCTGTCTGAAAGAAGTGCCCTGTCTGAAAGAAGTGCCCTGTCTGAAAGAAGTGCCTGTCTGAAAGAAGTGCCCTGTCTGCCCTGTCTGAAAGAAGTGCCCTGTCTGCCCTGTCTGAAAGAAGTGCCCTGTCTGCCCTGTCTGAAAGAAGTGCCCTGTCTGCCCTGTCTGAAAGAAGTGCCCTGTCTGCCCTTGCCCACGGGGCAGTGAAAGAACACCAGTTTGTCACTGGTATGCTGGCAGTTAGATTGTTTGCACGTCTTTATCTGGTCTATTTGCATTTATTCAGCTCAACTGTTAGAATAGACTTTGTGTAAGCTTTATTTGCCCTAAGCCATCTTTATTAAATATATACTGAAAATGCACAATTTATGACCGACTTGGTTGTAGCGTATGTATGTTTTTCATCAGTGTTTCAGTATTGACCAATACTGTGACTAGCTTTCAGTGCACTCAAGGGCAATACATAGCCTATTAGCTGCAAGAGGTTTTGTTAGTCATCACCAGCACACGGTCACAATCATGCCTAAAAGATCACAAGACAATCTAGGTCTAAGATCCCTCCCAATGTGTTCTCCAATGTCATAAATCATTTTATAAAAAGGCTCAGTGTAGAGTAGTGTATTTGTCGAAAATCAAAGGTGAGGAATGAAAAATAAATGAAAGGTGTCCCTTTGATAAGAGGTCAAGGAACACACAACACTTGTCTGTAGATATAGAACATTTGACCTATCACAGGAAATAGTCATCCAAAATCAGTTTAATAAAACATTTAAATTCTAATATGGATGAGGGACGCGTCTTCGAACACAAAACATGTATAACTACTGCTGTGTACACCTTTTCAACTTTTAAGTTTGAATGTCACGTGCACAAGTACAGTGAAATGCTTTTCTTGCAAGCACCAAACCCAGCAATGTAGTAATGAACATAATGTAGCACTAAAAATAACATAAGGTAGAACAAAAACACAAAAATAGGAAATAAGAACACAAGAAAGTAAGAAGCTATACAGGGTCAATTCTATATTCATATCCTGTCCATATTGTCTATACACACCAATATATATATATATACTGTTTATTTATATTCTGGTCTCTGACATTGTTCGTTCTGATATTTCTTCATTAAAAAGTGTTTTTTTTGGTTTATTACTAGGTATTACTGCACTGTTGGAGCTAGAAACACAAGCATTTCACTGCACCTGCTTGACCATCTGCAAATCTGTGTAGACAACAAATAAACTTTGATTTGAAGTCTAAGAAATATGTTTACAATGACAGTATCAAACATTGTGTAAAAGTTTTTATGCTAGCTAACTGTAAATGTAAACAATATAATACTATATTATTTGTTACCTAATTTTATATTGTACTGTATAACATCAAATGTCAGGGTTACTTTGAAATATGTTCATTATTTTCAATTCATGAAATTGACTTGAGTGTTGAGTTGAATTGAGTTAATTAAGTGTTGTGTGACGTGTTCAGGAAGTACTGTACAAAGTCTGCGATGGTTAGGTCACAGGAGCTAGTAGCTCATCCCACAGGAGCTAGTAGCTCATCCCACAGGAGCTAGTAGCTCATCCCACAGGAGCTAGTAGCTCATCCCACAGGAGCTAGTAGCTCATCCCACAGGGGCTAGTAGCTCATCCCACAGGAGCCAGCTCATCCCACAGGAGCCAGCTCATCCCACAGGAGCCAGCTCATCCCACAGGAGCTAGCTCATCCCAAATAAGGAGCCATCAGCATCCATCATAATTATTTTGTCCAATTCAGGGTTATCACTATGCTGACGCTGCACTGAATACGTTGAATAACCAGCTGTCATGGCTATTTCCCAATAGACCTTTCCTCCATACAGAATCTTTCTAGATCCTTGATATCCTTTGTCTGCGTGTATGGACTGTGATGAAGTCCAGACGGGCTTGATACTGATGTCTCTGAATGGAGAGAGACCTGGCACTCGGAATAAACATTTTTCTAGACAAAACTTTTATTTGTATTGTCTTTTCTATTATATAATGGAATGGGGGGGGGAACCCTGTTATTCTGCATCAGGATCAGGGAATAACTGATAGGGGACACTGCACAGGAAGGTATGACCTCTCTGATATGTTTGCCAAAGTAGCCCCATTACCACCAGGCAAAATGCTAACAGGCACATTGTCTGTATTGGCTGGGAATGACAATGAAAGGTGAAAGCTGCACATTGTTATATTATCAGAACACAGCTTATATGGTATTATGTAAAGGAGGTGTCAAGCTCATTCCATGGCAGGCCGAGTGTCTGCCCTCCGTGGAATATGTTTGACACCCCAGATGTAAAAGGTTGTCTATTTTACATGGACCTGTTACAATGTTTGAAAGTTATCAAAACACTCAGTTTAGAATATCTACATAAATTCAGTAATTGCATTCTTCTCATATTACTCTGTTAGCTACTGACCTATTCAAAGCCTCTTCTGGCATCTCACCATATCTGCCTGTAGTTAGTTATTGAATTCAACCTGAAGGAGGTTTGTTTGTGACTGAGTGGGGGAAAACACCTGCGGGCAAGGTTCTGACAGATGGGTGTGTCTTGGTGTTACCAAGGACACACCCATGAAACACCCACATCAAACCACACCCCCAATCCAACTAATGTTTGGCTTCTGTCAT
Source organism: Oncorhynchus gorbuscha (assembly GCF_021184085.1). Lineage (NCBI taxonomy): Eukaryota > Metazoa > Chordata > Actinopteri > Salmoniformes > Salmonidae > Oncorhynchus > Oncorhynchus gorbuscha. Next base: position 14,678,697 of record NC_060190.1, on the reverse strand, counting down.
GGCCAGGGATGTTGTTGTAAAATGTATTCTGATCAATTCTAAATAAATGATATTTAATTACCATAAATATTCCACAGTAGAATGACAAACTAAATACATATGTAGGTAAATGGTGGTTTCTTCCTTGTCTTTTCTCTCTGGTGGTGGCGCGAATTATGAATAACTGTAGGCGTGTGTGCAGAGGTCGGAGGCTTGGTCACTTTGAGCTGTTCAAATCCAACGTAATAAGAACAGCCACAGACATAAAAATATACCAGGGGTTGCTAGAATGGCTGTCCTCAGCAGTTTATGGACTTAGGGCACATGTACGATGCACTTTAACCCTACTATCAGAGTGCTACAGAAACAAACTGATACACTGCATGAACCTTATCACACCAGCAAGATCTAGGATCCAAATTCACAGCGTGTGGGCCTCCCGAGTGTCCCAGGCTGTGTCACAGCCAGCCGTGACCAGGAGAGCCATGAGGCAGCGCACATTTGGTCCAGGTTAGGGGAGGGTTTGGCCAGCAGGGATTTCCTTTTCCCATCACGCTCTAGTGACTCCTTGCGGAGGGCCTGGCGCCTGCAAGCTGACTTCGGTCGCCAGCTGTACGGTGTTTCCCCGACACATTGGTGCGGCTGACTTCCGGGTTAAGCGAGCAGTGTGTCAAGAAGCAGTGCGGCTTGGCAGGGACGTGTTTTGGAGGACACATGGCTCTCACATGGCGCTCTCCCGAGTCCATAGGGGAGTTGCAGTGATGGGACAAGACTGTAACTACCAATTGGATATCACAAAATTGGGATGAAAAAATGGTAAAAGTACAACAACAAAAATATAAGAAAAGAAAATCACTGCGTGTTTGCCTTGATGTTCATAGTACTCTACGAACCCATAGCCTCGGAAAGTAGTTTGGGGGTGCTATGTCATCACTGTAGATGGCTATATCAGTCTGCTAATACAGGAATATTGAAGGCCCAGTGCACAACTTTTGTGAAAAATTCAATTAAAATGTAAATATATATATTTTTTGTTCCAGGGGGTGCTACAGCACCCTCAGCGCCCCTACTTCCCACGGCTATGCATGGACCCCTCTTGCCAGTGGAAGCCAGAACAGTACAGTATGTGACCACTTGATTAGGGTGCTGTCGTTTCAGTGCTGCAATTCGAAGGGCTCTCATAATCTTAAAATAACCCTCATCAAGATCTGTGTCTGTTGCCTACTAATAATATTCTACTCATCACTTATTATTATTATTATTGTTATAATTATTATTAGAAATAGATTCACTTCTCACAATGGTGCTCATTTAGTCATTTAATGTAACCTTTATTTAACTTGGCAAGTCAGTTCAGAACAAATTCTTATTTACAATGACTGCCTACCAAAATGCAAAAGGCCTCCTGTGGGGACTAAAAATAAATACAATATGAATATAGGACAAAACACACATCACAACGAGAGACAGCACTACACAAAGAAAGACCTAAGACGACAACATAGCAAAGCATCAACACATGACAACACAGCATGGTAGCATCAACATGACAACAACACAACATGGTAGTGTAACGGATGTGAAATAGCTAGTTAGCGGTGCTGCGCGCTGAATAGCGTTTCAACCGGTGACGTCACTTGCTCTGAGACCTTGAAGTAGTAGTTCCCCTTGCTCTGCAAGGGCCGGGCTTTGTGGAGCGATGGGTAACGATGCTTCGTGGGTGACTGTTGTTGATGTGGGGGGGATGACCTATTTTGAAATGAGGTACAGTGGGAAGACAAAGTATGTGGACCCTTTAGAATTACCTGGATTTCTGAATAAATTGGTCATAAAATGTTGTCTGATCTTCATCTAAGCCACAACAATAGACAAACAGTCTGCTTAAACTAATAACACAAACAATTACTTTTTATGTCTTTATTGAACGCACGGTGTAAACATTCACAGTGCAGGGTGGGAAAAGTATGTGAACCCTTGGATTTAATAACCGGATGACCCTCCTTGGCAGCAATAACCTCAAACAAACGTTTTCTGTAGTTGCGGATCAGACCTGCACAATGGTCAGGAGCAATTTTGGACCAAAGCTATTTCAGTTCCACAATATTCTTGGGATGTCTGGTGTGAACTGCTCTCTTGAGGTCATGCCACAGAATCTCAATCGGGTTGAGGTTACTTTTGTAACCTATTCCAGATTTATGGAAGACAACAATTCTTAATCTTAGGTCTTCTGAGATCTCTTTTGTTCGAGGCATGGTTCACATCAGGCAATGCTTCTTGTGAATAACCAACTCAAATTTTGTGAGTGTTTTTTATGGGGCAGAGCAGCTCAAACCAAAATCTCCAATCTCGTGTCATTGATTTGACTCCTGACTCCAATTAGCTTTTGGGGAAGTCAGTAGCTTAGGGGTTCACATACTTTTTCCAACCTACACTGTGAATGTTTAAATTATGTATTCAATAAGACAATAAAAATACAATCATTTGTGTGTTATTAGTTTAAGCACACTGAGTTTGTCTATTGTTGTGACTTAGATGAAGATCAAATTTATGCAGAAATACAGGTAATTTCAAAGGGTTCACATACTTTTCTTGCCACTGTGTGCATAACGTGGTGTTTGAGAGTATTAAAAACTGAACATTTTCTTGAGATAATAGGCCTTTGTGGGCGTAGGCAGACATTGCAATTGGAGGATGCATTTTATGCCTATTCTATAATGATATTCAATAGGCCACATCTGTCAATACAAACTTTGAGAAATTATGAGGTCATAAAAAAAAATATTGCTCTCATTTAGGCTCCCGAGTAGCGTAGTGGTCTAAGTCACTGCATCTCAGTACTAGATGCGTGCGTCACTGCAGACACCCTGGTTCGATTCCGGGCTGTATCACAACTGGCCGTGATTGGGAGTCTCAAAGGGCGGCGCACAACTGGCCCAGCATCGTCCGCCGTGGTAGGCCGTCATTGTAAATAAGAATTTGTTCTTAAACTGATTTGACTAGTTAAATAAAGGTTACATTGTTTAATTGCACTACACCACTGGTCATGGCCGCCAGGATTTCTTGAGCAAGCCAAAAAACAGGGCCAAATCAGCATGTGCAGTTCCCCTTCAACAAGAATCCCAGGACCAGTGGAAGAAAAATATCCCCATAAACATCAAAGATCCACTACCATATTTTACAGTAGGTATGAGGTCATCACTGGTGCGTGTAACCGAAGAGCTCTATCTTCTGTCATCGGACCATAGCACCGGCTGGAGTATGCTAAACGGAATTGGCACTTGAATTGGAACTGGTGTTATGGTCAGACAAGTACCTCCTACCTACTGTAAAATATAGTGTGGATCTTTGATATTTTGGAGCTATTGAGCTTCCTCTGGTTCTGGTTCTGGAGCCCTTGTTAAGGTCAACGGCATCATGAACTTTGCCAAGTACCAGGACATTTTAGCCAAAAACCTGGTTGCCTCTGCCAGGAGGCTGAAACTTGGCCGGAAGTGGATCTTCCAACAAGAAAATAATCCCAAGCATCAACATCCACAAATATATGGTAAATTGACCACAAAATAAACATTTTGCAATGGCCATCTAAGTCTCTGGACTTGAACCTCATTGAAAACTTGTGGTTTGAATTGAAGCGCAGATGAAGGATATCAAGGATATGGAAAGATTCTGTATGGAGGAACGGTCTAAGGGTGTTTCTACACTTGGTCCCTTTCAGCCATTTTCTCTGTACTCTGTGAAATTTGCATAATGTTTTTTTGTGCAACGTAAACACTCCAGAGGAACTCATACCCCTCAAAAGAGCCCCTGAAGTGAACTGTTCTGGTTACCTTAATTAGGGCAGTGTGAATACAAAACTCCCTAGGTTCGCTTTTCATTATTCTCGCACCACACACTAGACTACTGCAACACCGTTTCCCCTGACATAATCCAGGTTTGCCGAAAAAAAACGTGTCCTGTTATTGAATATTGAGTAGTGATTGTTAAGGATGCACAGAAATGTAAAAATATGTGTGGAGTTTTAGTTCAGATTATTTGTTTGAAATATGTGATCGATAGGCTGAGAGCTTCGTAAACTGTTTATTCAATTGTGGGCTTTCAATAGTGTGAGAAGATTACATATTTGATGAGAATCACAACATAGGGTACAAAATGTCTCTTAAAGGGCCAGCAGCCTACATTGGGTTTATTCTGTTACCGATAATATTTACTTTAATAGTATCTTCTGATTACAAGTATTATGTCATCTTTTAACTAAATGCGATTTATTAGTTATATGTAACCATATTTAGCTGTCCGATAACACATTCTGATGGAATGGCTTGTCCTGCACCCAGAGTGCATTGAGTGAATGTTGAGTGCACACCCAGAGTGCATTGAGTGAAATCAAAGGGGAGGAACTTTGGGAAAAAAATAGAAGGTGCCAAGGAACCCACCACACGTGTCTAGAGCTATAGCTCATATGGACAGTGAGCAATTGAAATTTAGACCTATCACAAGAAATATGAATGTAAAATTATTTTAAAATCGAATTGTTGTGGGGAAAAAACTAAGTCTGTTTAAGATCTCTAGATCATTTGATACAATTAAGTGTTTCTGTAAACACCAAGTTTGGCTGATTGCAGTTTTAAGACGGATCTTTAAAGTCGCTCCATGCTCAACCTGACATCTGCATTATTAAGGGGATACAGCCTCTGTCGAGTTCAGGGAATTCTTAAAGCCAATTTATGCTTGATCTGAAAAAATGTGGTTGGAGGCTCCATGTGGAGGGTGAGACGCAATTCGGAGCCTACAAAGGCAAGCAGAAGCCAAATTGAGCTACAAATTACGCCTCTCAAATGTTTCAACAATGCCAAGGGAGCCAAACAGCTCTGCGTTGACATGATTGGTTGACTGTAGTTGGGGGCGGGAGGTCCTGTATAAAAACAAAATCACTTCCTTGAGTACTTCCTTCGCAACAGCTCCATACTGCTCTGCAAAGCGTAAGATGTATGAATGTCCTGACGTTTGCAAAGGCCGTATCACCGTAAATGATGCATGGCGAATGAGGTAGAACAAAAACACAAAAATAGGAAATAAGAACACAAGAAAGTAAGAAGCTATACAGGGTCAATTCTATATTCATATCCTGTCCATATTGTCTATACACACCAATATATATATATATACTGTTTATTTATATTCTGGTCTCTGACATTGTTCGTTCTGATATTTCTTCATTAAAAAGTGTTTTTTTTGGTTTATTACTAGGTATTACTGCACTGTTGGAGCTAGAAACACAAGCATTTCACTGCACCTGCTTGACCATCTGCAAATCTGTGTAGACAACAAATAAACTTTGATTTGAAGTCTAAGAAATATGTTTACAATGACAGTATCAAACATTGTGTAAAAGTTTTTATGCTAGCTAACTGTAAATGTAAACAATATAATACTATATTATTTGTTACCTAATTTTATATTGTACTGTATAACATCAAATGTCAGGGTTACTGAATGGAAACACCATGTATGAATTTGAAATATGTTCATTATTTTCAATTCATGAAATTGACTTGAGTGTTGAGTTGAATTGAGTTAATTAAGTGTTGTGTGACGTGTTCAGGAAGTACTGTACAAAGTCTGCGATGGTTAGGTCACAGGAGCTAGTAGCTCATCCCACAGGAGCTAGTAGCTCATCCCACAGGAGCTAGTAGCTCATCCCACAGGAGCTAGTAGCTCATCCCACAGGAGCTAGTAGCTCATCCCACAGGGGCTAGTAGCTCATCCCACAGGAGCCAGCTCATCCCACAGGAGCCAGCTCATCCCACAGGAGCCAGCTCATCCCACAGGAGCTAGCTCATCCCAAAAAAGGAGCCATCAGCATCCATCATAATTATTTTGTCCAATTCAGGGTTATCACTATGCTGACGCTGCACTGAATACGTTGAATAACCAGCTGTCATGGCTATTTCCCAATAGACCTTTCCTCCATACAGAATCTTTCTAGATCCTTGATATCCTTTGTCTGCGTGTATGGACTGTGATGAAGTCCAGACGGGCTTGATACTGATGTCTCTGAATGGAGAGAGACCTGGCACTCGGAATAAACATTTTTCTAGACAAAACTTTTACTTGTATTGTCTTTTTTATTATATAATGGAATGGGGGGGGGGAACCCTGTTATTCTGCATCAGGATCAGGGAATAACTGATAGGGGACACACTGCACAGGAAGGTATGACCTCTCTGATATGTTTGCCAAAGTAGCCCCATTACCACCAGGCAAAATGCTAACAGGCACATTGTCTGTATTGGCTGGGAATGACAATGAAAGGTGAAAGCTGCACATTGTTATATTATCAGAACACAGCTTATATGGTATTATGTAAAGGAGGTGTCAAGCTCATTCCATGGCAGGCCGAGTGTCTGCCCTCCGTGGAATATGTTTGACACCCCAGATGTAAAAGGTTGTCTATTTTACATGGACCTGTTACAATGTTTGAAAGTTATCAAAACACTCAGTTTAGAATATCTACATAAATTCAGTAATTGCATTCTTCTCATATTACTCTGTTAGCTACTGACCTATTCAAAGCCTCTTCTGGCATCTCACCATATCTGCCTGTAGTTAGTTATTGAATTCAACCTGAAGGAGGTTTGTTTGTGACTGAGTGGGGAAAACACCTGCGGGCAAGGTTCTGACAGATGGGTGTGTCTTGGTGTTACCAAGGACACACCCATGAAACACCCACATCAAACCACACCCCCAATCCAACTAATGTTTGGCTTCTGTCATGGCCAGGGATGTTGTTGTAAAATGTATTCTGATCAATTCTAAATAAATGATATTTAATTACCATAAATATTCCACAGTAGAATGACAAACTAAATACATATGTAGGTAAATGGTGGTTTCTTCCTTGTCTTTTCTCTCTGGTGGTGGCGCGAATTATGAATAACTGTAGGCGTGTGTGCAGAGGTCGGAGGCTTGGTCACTTTGAGCTGTTCAAATCCAACGTAATAAGAACAGCCACAGACATAAAAATATACCAGGGGTTGCTAGAATGGCTGTCCTCAGCAGTTTATGGACTTAGGGCACATGTACGATGCACTTTAACCCTACTATCAGAGTGCTACAGAAACAAACTGATACACTGCATGAACCTTATCACACCAGCAAGATCTAGGATCCAAATTCACAGCGTGTGGGCCTCCCGAGTGTCCCAGGCTGTGTCACAGCCAGCCGTGACCAGGAGAGCCATGAGGCAGCGCACATTTGGTCCAGGTTAGGGGAGGGTTTGGCCAGCAGGGATTTCCTTTTCCCATCACGCTCTAGTGACTCCTTGCGGAGGGCCTGGCGCCTGCAAGCTGACTTCGGTCGCCAGCTGTACGGTGTTTCCCCGACACATTGGTGCGGCTGACTTCCGGGTTAAGCGAGCAGTGTGTCAAGAAGCAGTGCGGCTTGGCAGGGACGTGTTTTGGAGGACACATGGCTCTCACATGGCGCTCTCCCGAGTCCATAGGGGAGTTGCAGTGATGGGACAAGACTGTAACTACCAATTGGATATCACAAAATTGGGATGGAAAAATGGTAAAAGTACAACAACAAAAATATAAGAAAAGAAAATCACTGCGTGTTTGCCTTGATGTTCATAGTACTCTACGAACCCATAGCCTCGGAAAGTAGTTTGGGGGTGCTATGTCATCACTGTAGATGGCTATATCAGTCTGCTAATACAGGAATATTGAAGGCCCAGTGCACAACTTTTGTGAAAAATTCAATTAAAATGTAAATATATATATTTTTTGTTCCAGGGGGTGCTACAGCACCCTCAGCGCCCCTACTTCCCACGGCTATGCATGGACCCCTCTTGCCAGTGGAAGCCAGAACAGTACAGTATGTGACCACTTGATTAGGGTGCTGTCGTTTCAGTGCTGCAATTCGAAGGGCTCTCATAATCTTAAAATAACCCTCATCAAGATCTGTGTCTGTTGCCTACTAATAATATTCTACTCATCACTTATTATTATTATTATTGTTATAATTATTATTAGAAATAGATTCACTTCTCACAATGGTGCTCATTTAGTCATTTAATGTAACCTTTATTTAACTTGGCAAGTCAGTTCAGAACAAATTCTTATTTACAATGACTGCCTACCAAAATGCAAAAGGCCTCCTGTGGGGACTAAAAATAAATACAATATGAATATAGGACAAAACACACATCACAACGAGAGACAGCACTACACAAAGAAAGACCTAAGACGACAACATAGCAAAGCATCAACACATGACAACACAGCATGGTAGCATCAACATGACAACAACACAACATGGTAGTGTAACGGATGTGAAATAGCTAGTTAGCGGTGCTGCGCGCTGAATAGCGTTTCAACCGGTGACGTCACTTGCTCTGAGACCTTGAAGTAGTAGTTCCCCTTGCTCTGCAAGGGCCGGGGCTTTTGTGGAGCGATGGGTAACGATGCTTCGTGGGTGACTGTTGTTGATGTGGGGGGGATGACCTATTTTGAAATGAGGTACAGTGGGAAGACAAAGTATGTGGACCCTTTAGAATTACCTGGATTTCTGAATAAATTGGTCATAAAATGTTGTCTGATCTTCATCTAAGCCACAACAATAGACAAACAGTCTGCTTAAACTAATAACACAAACAATTACTTTTTATGTCTTTATTGAACGCACGGTGTAAACATTCACAGTGCAGGGTGGGAAAAGTATGTGAACCCTTGGATTTAATAACCGGATGACCCTCCTTGGCAGCAATAACCTCAAACAAACGTTTTCTGTAGTTGCGGATCAGACCTGCACAATGGTCAGGAGCAATTTTGGACCAAAGCTATTTCAGTTCCACAATATTCTTGGGATGTCTGGTGTGAACTGCTCTCTTGAGGTCATGCCACAGAATCTCAATCGGGTTGAGGTTACTTTTGTAACCTATTCCAGATTTATGGAAGACAACAATTCTTAATCTTAGGTCTTCTGAGATCTCTTTTGTTCGAGGCATGGTTCACATCAGGCAATGCTTCTTGTGAATAACCAACTCAAATTTTGTGAGTGTTTTTTATGGGGCAGAGCAGCTCAAACCAAAATCTCCAATCTCGTGTCATTGATTTGACTCCTGACTCCAATTAGCTTTTGGGGAAGTCAGTAGCTTAGGGGTTCACATACTTTTTCCAACCTACACTGTGAATGTTTAAATTATGTATTCAATAAGACAATAAAAATACAATCATTTGTGTGTTATTAGTTTAAGCACACTGAGTTTGTCTATTGTTGTGACTTAGATGAAGATCAAATTTATGCAGAAATACAGGTAATTTCAAAGGGTTCACATACTTTTCTTGCCACTGTGTGCATAACGTGGTGTTTGAGAGTATTAAAAACTGAACATTTTCTTGAGATAATAGGCCTTTGTGGGCGTAGGCAGACATTGCAATTGGAGGATGCATTTTATGCCTATTCTATAATGATATTCAATAGGCCACATCTGTCAATACAAACTTTGAGAAATTATGAGGTCATAAAAAAAAATATTGCTCTCATTTAGGCTCCCGAGTAGCGTAGTGGTCTAAGTCACTGCATCTCAGTACTAGATGCGTGCGTCACTGCAGACACCCTGGTTCGATTCCGGGCTGTATCACAACTGGCCGTGATTGGGAGTCTCAAAGGGCGGCGCACAACTGGCCCAGCATCGTCCGCCGTGGTAGGCCGTCATTGTAAATAAGAATTTGTTCTTAAACTGATTTGACTAGTTAAATAAAGGTTACATTGTTTAATTGCACTACACCACTGGTCATGGCCGCCAGGATTTCTTGAGCAAGCCAAAAAACAGGGCCAAATCAGCATGTGCAGTTCCCCTTCAACAAGAATCCCAGGACCAGTGGAAGAAAAATATCCCCATAAACATCAAAGATCCACTACCATATTTTACAGTAGGTATGAGGTCATCACTGGTGCGTGTAACCGAAGAGCTCTATCTTCTGTCATCGGACCATAGCACCGGCTGGAGTATGCTAAACGGAATTGGCACTTGAATTGGAACTGGTGTTATGGTCAGACAAGTACCTCCTACCTACTGTAAAATATAGTGTGGATCTTTGATATTTTGGAGCTATTGAGCTTCCTCTGGTTCTGGTTCTGGAGCCCTTGTTAAGGTCAACGGCATCATGAACTTTGCCAAGTACCAGGACATTTTAGCCAAAAACCTGGTTGCCTCTGCCAGGAGGCTGAAACTTGGCCGGAAGTGGATCTTCCAACAAGAAAATAATCCCAAGCATCAACATCCACAAATATATGGTAAATTGACCACAAAATAAACATTTTGCAATGGCCATCTAAGTCTCTGGACTTGAACCTCATTGAAAACTTGTGGTTTGAATTGAAGCGCAGATGAAGGATATCAAGGATATGGAAAGATTCTGTATGGAGGAACGGTCTAAGGGTGTTTCTACACTTGGTCCCTTTCAGCCATTTTCTCTGTACTCTGTGAAATTTGCATAATGTTTTTGTGCAACGTAAACACTCCAGAGGAACTCATACCCCTCAAAAGAGCCCCTGAAGTGAACTGTTCTGGTTACCTTAATTAGGGCAGTGTGAATACAAAACTCCCTAGGTTCGCTTTTCATTATTCTCGCACCACACACTAGACTACTGCAACACCGTTTCCCTGACATAATCCAGGTTTGCCGAAAAAAAACGTGTCCTGTTATTGAATATTGAGTAGTGATTGTTAAGGATGCACAGAAATGTAAAAATATGTGTGGAGTTTTAGTTCAGATTATTTGTTTGAAATATGTGATCGATAGGCTGAGAGCTTCGTAAACTGTTTATTCAATTGTGGGCTTTCAATAGTGTGAGAAGATTACATATTTGATGAGAATCACAACATAGGGTACAAAATGTCTCTTAAAGGGCCAGCAGCCTACATTGGGTTTATTCTGTTACCGATAATATTTACTTTAATAGTATCTTCTGATTACAAGTATTATGTCATCTTTTAACTAAATGCGATTTATTAGTTATATGTAACCATATTTAGCTGTCCGATAACACATTCTGATGGAATGGCTTGTCCTGCACCCAGAGTGCATTGAGTGAATGTTGAGTGCACACCCAGAGTGCATTGAGTGAAATCAAAGGGGAGGAACTTTGGGAAAAAAATAGAAGGTGCCAAGGAACCCACCACACGTGTCTAGAGCTATAGCTCATATGGACAGTGAGCAATTGAAATTTAGACCTATCACAAGAAATATGAATGTAAAATTATTTTAAAATCGAATTGTTGTGGGGAAAAAACTAAGTCTGTTTAAGATCTCTAGATCATTTGATACAATTAAGTGTTTCTGTAAACACCAAGTTTGGCTGATTGCAGTTTTAAGACGGATCTTTAAAGTCGCTCCATGCTCAACCTGACATCTGCATTATTAAGGGGATACAGCCTCTGTCGAGTTCAGGGAATTCTTAAAGCCAATTTATGCTTGATCTGAAAAAATGTGGTTGGAGGCTCCATGTGGAGGGTGAGACGCAATTCGGAGCCTACAAAGGCAAGCAGAAGCCAAATTGAGCTACAAATTACGCCTCTCAAATGTTTCAACAATGCCAAGGGAGCCAAACAGCTCTGCGTTGACATGATTGGTTGACTGTAGTTGGGGGCGGGAGGTCCTGTATAAAAACAAAATCACTTCCTTGAGTACTTCCTTCGCAACAGCTCCATACTGCTCTGCAAAGCGTAAGATGTATGAATGTCCTGACGTTTGCAAAGGCCGTATCACCGTAAATGATGCATGGCGAATGCAGCTGACGAATTAATATTCCCCCATTTAAGAAATAAAGTCTGTACCTTGCTATATATCACCCTAATCATCATAGGACCTTATGTTGATGAGGTATTGTCGAGCAAACCCCCGAATATCAAAACAATATGTAAACTGAAAACACATTTACTGCAGTCTTGAATAATAAGGTATAATTCGCCATTCCATCTGCCATCTCCTCCCAGAATATTATACTGTTTCAACACCTTTTCTGCATAAAACCTTAAGCCTTCATTCTTAGGCATTTTAGTTATTTTTGTCAACAAATCTGAAATATCAGCAAGAATCTGACCGCAAAGAATTCCAATCGATTTCAATACACATCCATTGACAAATTGGATTCACTTCCAGGTACCTTCAGCTGTGGTCCAGTCACAATTCAACACGAGCAGCTTTCAAGCTCATAAATGCGCCTGCGCACTACGGCTGACCCCTCTGGTTCCTGCGCGTAATGCCACGACATTAGTAGCGGTAGACACAACATACAAGCTACAGTTCTAACTGTAAAACGAGAAAATACATAAATACACCACTTTCAGTCGTTAGCCCATTCACTTGTAGCACGTACACATTTTCTGTTAGCAACCGCAGTCTACAGCAACTATGTTGAAGTTGTTCCTACTATGCACACTGGCGGTTTTAAGCCGGGCTGATATCGGCGAAGAAGATGATGTTCTGGTGCTGAAGAAAAGTAATTTCGAGGAGGCTTTGAAAGCTCACCCAAACATCCTAGTTGAATTCTGTAAGTAAACTACCTGATCATATAAAGGCTGAGACAATTTAAATGGTTTGCTTTCCTGCTAATTTGTTCACGCATTTATGCTAGCGAAGTTCGCTTGTCGTGTTGTGTTATCAGCTTCACTTCAGCTACCGCAAAGGTGGAATGGCATTCCAACGTCAGCTAGCTAGCTTTCCTGATTGGTTTTCTGGGCAAACGTTAGCTAGTTCGCGACCAATTTCACTAATGTTAGGCCTGTGTCATTCATTAACTGTTGATTGCACTGCTGGCAATTGTATTTCAAGCAGTACCGTTATATATATATTTTGAAGGAATCTAAGGCAATGTCATTCCCAGCTAGCTAACGGTAACTAGTTACTGCACATTTGATTACCCTTACTAGTACGGGACTTTGTTGCATTTAGCTAACTATCTAGGTAGTATACCTGGCACACAGGCAAATTGAGCATTCAGTGAATCCCGATCTAGCAGTCACAGGACTGAGAAGTAAAAAACTGAAGTCACATTCGTCTGTGACCGCTCTTGTTTGTGAAAGTGCCGGTTACTTTACCAGCCTTGGTTGCTTCATAGATCTAGAAGTTTATAAACGTGACTACAGCTTATTGTTTGTTTAGCTTACAAGAGATGGCTTGTGCTTCTGTGTACCCTTGAGAGAATACTTAATGCACGATTTAGAATACTCTAGCTATGTGCAACACTGCCGGCAAAGCATCTCTTGAGTGATGATAACACCATTCAGTTGTGTGAATGCATCAAGCAGACCCCATTAGTTGCAAGAGTGACGTGTATGGTTTGATTCATTCACCACTTGAGTTTCGATTGCTCGATATCGTTTCCTGGCCATGCACACTTTCTACTCCGGGTTCAGTTAGAAGCTGTTTTGATTTAGGTTTACTGACATTCACATAAGTTGCTGCAGTGGTTTTGCGACACTTTTGTTAAATGCTTATTAACTTGTGAACTTGGTGGTTTCCACTATCTTAAGTGCAATTGGTTTCTTTAAATAATTTTGACGTTACCAGCAGGCAGGTTCTGCTACAACTGTCAAACCCTGAGGTATTCTGAACTTTTAGCTGACAAGCCTGCGGACCAATCGGAGGACTCCACGACTCGGACATACCAATGAGCGACGTGGGGGAGGGCTGAACTCTTTGCTCACGTATCTCACGGACTGGCTGGACCTGAAGGGTTGCATGAGATGCTCAGTTGACGTGTACTTCAAAGTTCAATCATCTGTTCAACTTTAGTTTAACTCTCCTGGCTGATGGAACTTGGGGGTTTTCTCCACTGAAACTAAGAAACACTGCAATGGAAACGCACCAACTCTTTTTTTTAATTGAAGCTTTTAAACGATAAACATATTTAGTTAAAATAATTGCTGTAGGACTGTTTTATAATTTGAGGAAGTATCATTTGGAATTTGAACTTACAACCAAGTTTAATGGACTTGTCAAGCTTATGGTGATATCTTGACATCTGAAGGACCATTAATCACACCATCACAGGCAGTCAATAGGTTAAGTTTGTTCAAACTTTCATGGGTTTTTTCACAAGTTTCATGCATTCAGAACCTTTACAAGCCATTCTATGTCCTCCATAAGAGGTCAGAATAGGAATCCACCTCTCTTCTCAGGAAACTTTTTCACTATTTTAGTTATAGCCCAAGACTAGTCTTTTCAGTGAGCTCATTGAAAACGAACTTTCCCACGCCCTCTAAATAGCCTAATGCATGTAAATGTTTTGCTCACTTAACTGGAAACTCTAAATACGCACATCTCCCTCCATACAAACATTGTACCAATATTGGTGTTCGTTTAGTAATTAGAAAGCATCCCTTTGGCCCAAACATGTAACAACACACAAATGTTAACGTAGTATATCAACAGTCACTACAGTATTTGCATCTACTTCACCCGTCGGTGTGAATCTCTCAACTCTGAAGCTGTGTGGTTTAATTGATCTATTTCTACGATTTCTTTCTTGCTCCAGATGCCCCGTGGTGCGGCCACTGCAAGGCCCTGGTCCCGGAGTATGCCAAAGCTGCCAGCATGCTGAAGGCAGAGGGCTCAGAGATCCGCCTGGCCAAGGTGGACGCCACAGAGGAGGCAGACCTGGCCCAGGAGTACGGTGTCCGGGGGTACCCTACCATCAAGTTCTTCAAGGGGGGAGACAAGGAGTCCCCCAAAGAGTACTCTGGTGTGTAGTGGAGAGATGTATGTTACAGCGTGGGCTGGCACGATTGTCGTATAACCGTCAATAACTGAACTAAAGAAAGTACCAATCAGAATCGTCGTACCCCGTTAATTTCAGGAGAAGGGGGGGGGGTGTTCAACTTCATATTTAAGGAGATACAGTTCACCCAATAGCAGTTCATTGGTTAAAGTTCAGTGGTTAAAGTTTTGTCATTTTATGAGCAGAATGTCACATGCGGGATGACAAGCTTTATTTCCGGAAGTTCCAAGTGGTCAAAACCATTTGTTTTTTAGACTGGGGGGGGTTCTCCAAAGCTGTTTTTTCATTAGGTATGTTGTAATTCATTTTCCTATAATGCATTGGTCTATAAGCTACACTTATAAAAATACAAAAATGTAAATTATGATAACCGTGTCTTTGCATGACAATTCATCGTAACCTTAAATTCCATAATTGTCACATCCCTAGATACAGCATATAATGCGCTTGACATGGTCGTGGACTGAGTCCATAAGCAGAACTGGGCTATATCTGTGGTCCTTCTGTAGCTCAGTTGGTAGAGCATGGCGTTTGTAACGCCAGGATAGTGGGTTCGATCCCCGGGACCACCCATACGTAGAATGTATGCACACATGACTGTAAGTTGCTTTGGATAAAAGCGTCTGCTAAATGGCATATATTATTATTATATTATATTATTACTTGGATAGCCGTTACAAATTTTGCCCCGTTTTTCACTTTAACAAGTCAATTGGACAAGGATCTACCCTAAATTACTTTCTGTTTTCAAATATCCAATTATATCAAATAAGATTATCAACTGCCAAATTATTCTGTTGTAAATTATTGTGATCTCAATGACTAAATCTGGAACAACCTAATTACTCAATGTCTAAGTACCTCAGGGACTGGGACAACAATTACCAACAAAGTGATAAGCTGTGTCATGTAGTCTGGATCAGGTAATTATTTTCTGAAGGATGGCTCAGACACAAAGTACTGCCTTTTCTTATGCTGGTTATGTGATCTTATCAGCCAAGTGTGTGTTAGCCAATAGCACATTCACTCTTCCCCATATAACTATGACTAAATGAAGGGGCCCCTCCCTCCTCCACACATTCTATCCATGCTCTCTCTCCCGCCCTTCCCCCCAGCCAGGCAATGTGCAGTTCCTCACGTTTGCTCACTGACTGGCTGTTTTTTCTTTTTTCTTTTTTAAAGGGGGGGAGGGAGGGAGAGGACAGCCCTAACTTCCAGCACTTGCTCTCTCTGGACTAAAAGCGGAGCACTCAAGGCCACAGGCAGCAGTATCCCTTCTCCAGTTGTCTGTCTGGCCTGGCTGCAGCGTCGCTCAGCAGTGTTGCTTCGCTGTGGCGTCATTGGCTCTTTTTAGAATAACATGCAGGTTAATCATGAGTCAGTCCACTTAATTGGGACACGTTGGTTCTTAGAGAGCTTAAGTCTTCTCTGGTAGGGCAAAAGAATCGCAGAGGAATGTTGCTAGCTTTTTCCTTTGTCTGCCAGTAACAGTGCTGGTGTGACCAAATAAGAAATACTTCATTAAATGAGTGCTCTTAAACTGTCATTTGTCCCTCATAAGTAGAATAGTGGCAGCAATACTTGGAGCTGTTTACTCAAGTACACCAGTCGTGGCAGAGTAAATTAGCTTTTCTGCCTGAAGCTTTGTTTGATCTGTCCGTGTCGGCCCGTACCATTAGTCTCTATTCAGCCAGCCCTGGTCATGTGACCTGGGCCCTGTTCCAATATTCAAAATGCATCCTTGTGTCCGCCCTTGCCGTCATCTCTGATCTGTACATGATTAGGAAACATGAAGGTAGGCTTGCCATTCTCTTGTATTGTTTACCATGGCCAACCTTGTCTGCTCAGTGAATACATTACAGTACAACAAACAAAGGAAGTAGGGAATCAATCTCATACATTATTAATTTTTTGAACGCTGCCATAGTGACTTACTAGAACTGTTGTTCCCTTCCTGCAGCTGGCAGACAGGCTGATGACATCGTCAACTGGCTGAAGAAGCGCACTGGACCAGCAGCCACCACCCTGGGAGAGGTCGCCGAGGCGGAGTCCATGATTGCCAACAACGAGGTAGCAGTCATCGGCTTCTTCAAGGTGAGACAATGACTTCTGGCCTAGCTGCACACGGTCACTGTGCTACTACAAGGTCAATCTCTAGGGATTCTTTGAAGGAAAGTTTAGTGCCAACTAGACAGCTAGTTTCACTTTTTCAGTACTGATCAAATGTTTGGCTTATTTTCAATAAAAATAAAAATCATTTTCACAGTTCAAATGAGTCATCAATGCATAGATGGGCATGTGTTATTCGTTAATTAGTCTTACGGTTCATGTATGACTGCATCTAAGCTAAGCGTCTCTTTGTCCTCCAGGATGTCGAGTCTGAGGGAGCCAAGGCTTTCCTGAATGCTGCAGAGGCCGTCGATGATGTTCCGTTCGGCATCACCTCCAACGACGCCGTCTACTCCAAGTTCGAGGTGTCCAAGGATGGCGTAGTCCTCTTCAAGAAGGTACGGAGCGAATACTTAGATTCAGTATGACGTAATCACGCAAATTGTTTAATCTCTTTCAAAATTACTACCCTGATCATGGTGTAACCATGATCATTGAGCTAGACACGCCTAGATGATCACTGATGGGTTACTGGCAGCGACTGCAATTGGTCATAGGGTTCCCCTGCTAGTCTCATTGGCTGGTCTCTAAAGTAAAGTGCAGTGCTTTACAGTTCAAAAGAAGGGGAAAGCGATCTTTGATATTGCCCCCCTGAGATTCTTCCTTCATACTCAAGTCTCTTGAGTAATTCACTCATTTCAACAAGCATTTCCCCGTTAATAGCAAGATGAGGGATTCCTCTTCATTCAGATTTGACAGGGAAGGTTAACTGGTCATTAAATTTGGCTCTGACTTACCCTCTCCCCTCCCTCAAATGACAATGATACTTAAAAGGACCAGATGTGGTAATTGGATATCTGTATTTCGAAGCCAAATCTTGTCAGATTAAATGGACCTGGGCTGAACTAGGTCACAGTCCACATGGACTTTCCATTAGTGTTTGTGACATGTTATGGCCGCATTCCTGCCTTTGCATTTGACATAATGTCTGATTATCTATGAAGTCTTCCTTGCACCTGATAAGTCATCACTGGGTCAACAAGGAAAGAAGCCAGCCACTAGTGGGGGTTTGGGTTGAGTAGTTGGGGGTTTGGGTATGAGGCATATGGCTGAATATCACACTTGTGAAATAAGGCACTGATGTCTGTGGGAGAAAATGTGTGTTAGATCTCAAGTTAGGATTTGGCTCCTATTCAGCAGAAGATTCCCATCTGACATTTAAAAACAGATGTCACCCATAAGCCTTTGGATATTCATGGCTGGACGAGACCAGACCACACTTGTAAACCTGTTTCCATCTCTATCTGCTGAGAATTTCTTTTTTTATCCTACTTTTTTATATCATTGCCCTTTAGTGGTCAGGGAGGGCCAGCTTAACAGCAGGCCGTTACATGTCACAATTCATTAGATTTCTGCCTGTCATTTTAAAGGCTTAAGCATCCACCTCTAATGAGACATGGATGGGATCCCTCCATCTTATCGCCCGGTAAGCCCCCTACTCATCAGTCATCATACTACCCCACTATTGTCTGCTTTCTCTTTGTGTGATTCAACCTTGACACACACACTCCTGTAGTCTCCCAACTTTCCCTTTGTGTACCAGTAAGGGCTGACCGGTACTGTACTGCTATTCTTAACACTCAATAAAACCCCATTTTAGCCTGATGTTGACTTCTTCAGCTGGGGTTACCAAAGGGATTTAAATGAGATTGTTTGGTAAATCTGTGTTGTGTGGAGTTCACAGGCAGAATAAAATGGGACATAACTGGAAAGTTGGTGACGTATTAACAGGTTTGGTTCCAACTAATGTTTCCATCTGTCTTCTCCTCTACAGTTCGATGAGGGTCGTAACACCTTTGACGGAGAGCTGAGCAAGACTGACCTGCTGGCCTTCATCAAGGCTAACCAGCTGCCTCTGGTCATCGAGTTTACCGAACAGGTTATGGCCATACTTTGTACCGCTGAAACCCTTGTGCTCTCAAATATCCACTGACTCACACACTCAGAAAATACACCTTTTTTCTAGATGAACTCTATCTCTCCTCTGTCACACTAAGCTACAGATTCTATTGACAGCCTCATCCCCACCAAGGCCCTATGACGGCTGTCACGAGAACCTTCCGTTCCCACAACTTTAATACAAGCGTTTATATCCCGAGCTTTGTTCCCCGTGTCTGACGTTCGTGCTTCATGACATTGTTTTCTCTGCAGACCGCCCCCAAGATCTTCGGAGGAGAAATCAAGTCTCACATCCTCATGTTCGTGCCCAAGGCTGCTGACGACTTCAACGACAAAATGGTCGAGTTCAAGAAGGCATCAGAGGGATTCAAGGGCAAGGTTGGTGGACCAGACTGAAAGTGACGACCTTCATTCATTGTACCCGAAACTCCAGTAAAGGCAGTTTGCTTGTTATTCCTGATTTATTTATTATGAGAAAGGAAGTTATTTTTCATCCAGCGCCTTTAAAGTAATTTACTGCATGTGCAGCACTGTCGGTATGTACCATTGAGACTGGAGTGTATATAGAATACTAACCTAGACTAAAAGCTAGATACATACGCCTTGTATTTCATC
Organism: Oncorhynchus gorbuscha; assembly: GCF_021184085.1. Lineage (NCBI taxonomy): Eukaryota > Metazoa > Chordata > Actinopteri > Salmoniformes > Salmonidae > Oncorhynchus > Oncorhynchus gorbuscha. The sequence goes on along the minus strand of NC_060190.1, from coordinate 14,659,248 downwards.
CTCTTCCTCGCCTCCCCCAGATCCTGTTCATCTTCATCGACAGCGAGGTGGACGACAACCAGCGCATCCTGGAGTTCTTTGGGCTGAAGAAAGAAGAGTGTCCTGCCATCCGCCTCATCACGCTGGAGGACGAGATGACCAAGTACAGGCCCGAGAGCGAGGCCATCACTGCCGACAACATCGTCGCCTTCTGCACACTCTTCACAGAGGGAAAACTCAAGGTGTGTGTTGGCCTAACAATGACTAGACTTTCCAAGTGTACACGCTCCGTGTGTGTGTTTTAGGACATAGTGTTACTCAGATTACAGGGTTAGGCTGTTACTGGGGTTTCTAGATCATTGGGGTGCCCCTGACTGCTAAGTACAGTACAGTAGGCCACAGCCCAGCCTAGACGGTGAGAACAGCTGTGCCCTACTGTAGACATTGATGAACCAGTCACTGTTGGGTCACTGCAGTGCAGTCGTTTACCTCGATGGCTGGGCGTCAATGGCAGTGGCTTGAAAGTGCCAATGTAGGCTGACATGCTGTGCCAGAAAGTGTTACAAATGACAATTGTCAGGTCATAAGGTTTAGTGCCATTTGTTAGGACTTTTAGGGAGACAACCAATTGTGGGCCTGCATCACAAACCTGAACTAGCAAGTATTGGTCAGACTCCATATTTATTTTAGTGGTTTGAGTGTCTGCGCTTTGCAGGTTTTGCATCATTCCCATTCTATAAGAGTTTGCCTCATGACTTGGGAATCATGTTTCTGTACCATTCGGCAGAGAAATGACCCATAATTCTAGTGTTGCTTCGTTTGGAACTAACATAATTCTGCTCATTCGTAGTTTTGCAAAAGTCATGTAATCCATCGTAAATCTCTCCTCTTTGTCTCCTCCCCCCACAGCCCCACCTCATGAGCCAGGACATCCCTGAAGACTGGGACAAGAACCCCGTCAGAGTCCTGGTCGGCAAGAACTTTGAGGAGGTCGTCTTCGACCCCAAAAAAAATGTCTTCGTTGAGTTTTGTAAGTACTAACCCCTCTCATCAATACCATATGTAAGCCCCAGGTGGTCAACAGGCTCACTTTTCAGGGGTCGATGGCCCTGATATATTTTGAGGTGTACTCTTTTGATTACACTGCCCACGTGGAGGTGGGAAGCTATCGTGAATCTGAAACAGGAGTCTTTCTCCTAGCCCTGGCGATGCCCCCTGCACCTTTGTGCTAAGCCCCAGCAGATGTACAAGAGACCGGGACCTAAGATCATTCAATCAGCCCTCCACACCAATTGACGTGTAACCCAAGACTGAATAAGGAAACATTGGGATAAATTTAGTCTCGGGAGGAGATTTTTATAGCTCACAACTACTAAACTTTTCTCCACTGTTGTGGTGAGCCAGAGTGAGGAATTTTCCATCCCTGGGCTTTAATGTAAAGTCACTTACGGTCACTGACGGGGGGGGGGGGGGTCAGGTTCTCATACGACTGGAGGGTATTTCCTAGTCGTTGAGGGGAGCGAGGGTGATTAGCTGGGGGCGCACATGCTATGCTCTCTGCGTGAAGTGTCCCAGTGTCTGGGTTGCCGGGGCAGGATGGCATTGTAGAGAGGCACAGCTGTCGTAAATCTAACTGCCAACCTCGGCAACTACAGTCCACCGGCTTGAATTAATGGGCCCTTGGCAAGCCATTCCCCTATTCCAGTCACTTTCCATTGTATAAATGATCCGATAAAGCTGTGCGTTATGTTTTCCACGCATGTGTATCTGTGTATCAGTGAGTGTATATATCCATGCTGATGCAATGTCGTGATACTTCTACTGTAGATACAAATGGAGGGCAAAGTAACATCATGCAATACAATAACCAGCCTAAGCATTCAAGTGATGATCAACGAGCTTGTATGGGTCATGAAAATGTTCTTGTCCCTGACTGCTCCTCTGCTCTCCCCACTGCAGATGCACCCTGGTGCGGCCACTGCAAACAGCTTGACCCCATCTGGACCAAACTGGGCGAGAAGTACCTGGACAGCGCCGATATCGTCGTGGCCAAGATGGACTCCACAGCCAACGAGATCGAGACAGTGAAAGTACACAGCTTCCCCACGCTCAAGTTCTTCCCCGCAGGCGACGAGCACAAGGTCCGTCTACTGAAACGAGGTGGAATGTCTGTTGGTGTTAGCAGCCATTTGTAACTGTTGGCAGTTGACTCCCAAATGTATATCTTGACTGTTTCATTGACATGGGTCAGTTCCTCTGTCCCACACTAGGGGATGGAGTTTGAGGTGAGACGGAGGGGCTCTGCTATATACCCAAATGTGATGAGATTATTGCATCATTACAACTCCATTTTGGAATGGCCAAGGTCTAATTCCACTTTTGGATAACATGACAACATATTTTTTTTAATTGGCTCATTTCCCCAACAGCCAGCGTTAAATTTCCTGGCATTTGAGCACGGGTCTCACACTTGAAAGCCAAGCCCTCGCAAGAAATATTGAATCCCCTGTCGGTTAGTAACACAAACCATTCTGAGCTTTGACTCTTTCGGTAAACATCTCAGAAGCATGGCTTTTGGCCACCCACCATCCATCCACCCATCCATCCACCCTACTGAAATATCATCTTTCATTTCACAGCATTATAGGTGGGTGTGCGGATATTATGGTCAGGTTAAGTAGCTGTCGCACTCACAAGGAGTGTTGATTTAGCAGCGCCAGCCACACATGCAGAAACCCAAGCCTGCTGGCCCTCTGAGTGACTCTGCCATTGTGGTGGTGTTTACCACTTCTACCAAACACAACCCCTCTTTTAATGGCTGCCCGATAATGCCCTCACCCTCTTGGGATCCTCTTGAGACCCTCACCCCAGCTCTTAAAGAGCAGATTGGCATTTATTGTCATGAGTCTTGTCTTGGAGGCAGAGCTGAGCATTTCCCCTTAGATAGGCCAGCTGAATGTCAATTGGCTATATTTAAAACATGCTTTTTAATTTCAGGTCAGGCAATCGGTTTAGCAGTGTGGTTAGGATTTTACCACTTCAGAACAAGATTCAAGATGACTAAATGCACATCTGCTCTTAAAGACCAACCTGGCACTCAACCCCGCTGCTGAACTATAGCCCATAGCGGTCAACTACAGAAGAAGAGGTTGGCAGCCTTAAATGGGAGCTTTGTTGGGATTCCCCTTGCGAAGAGCCCTGGGGTTTAACCTGACCCTGAGCCATTCCTCCTTGTGACAGAGCCAGAGATGGCTAGGGAAGGAGGCAGCTGCACGAGTAGCCCCAGGCTCCGCCTGTCTGTTGGCTCGCTATGCTCTGTATTAACTGACTGGCTAAGACTACATGGGTCTGGAGGCAGAGCTCTGCGACTGTCCTCAAGACCGATCTCAAGGGCAGTCCTATAGTAACTGAGAAGGGCCATAAACAACACACCTTTGGCCTTCTCTCATCCATCAATAGTTGGGTATCTTCTCTTGACTGCTCATTGGCACAGATCTGAAGATGGCTGGAGGCATCAGGTTTTTGGCTCCAGATTCAAATTAGCACGTGTTGTTGAGGGACCCCACAGGCTGATTTGAAAAATTAGACATTTGGATAAGATTTCAGTAGTTTGACAAATGGACCTCTGGAGTTTCTTGGTTTTCTAGCTCCAATTATGCCCTATTTGATAGTTGGTGGTGCATGCAGTCTGGCTTGGTTAGAGCATTTTCTTCTAATGGAAAAGCAATGGAAATATGTCCATTTGAATCGCTATAGAAGTTTGATGCATGTGATTTTCTTCCATGCAGGTGGTTGACTACAATGGTGAGAGGACACTGGAGGGCTTCACCAAGTTCCTGGAGAGCGGAGGCAAGGATGGCGGAGCACCGGCTGGAGAGGAAGGGGAGGAGGATGATGGGATTGATGTAAGTACACCCCTTGGATTGGTATGAACAACGGTTTGTCTTCATGCTTAAGCAGACACTACAATTATGTTTGCGTGACAGATTTGCATTAAACCGCAAGGCATTGCTATGCGTTCAAAATGAAATTGTTCAAACTCTTTCAAAGCCCAATCGTTTTACATGCAGTTTTGATCTAAAAACGCCCACCTTTTTCACAATGACTTGTTTTTTTACACTGTCATATGCTGAGTACACGCTGAAATGTGAATGTTGCTCAAGGCCGCTTTCAAACTGTCAAATGATGTTTTTGAGTTACAGCCAAACCTTATCCAGTAAGAGTAATACATTGATGGGCAGGAGAATACAGCAATGTTGGAGAAGGTGTAACTTTTGGTGCAACGCATCCTGATTAATTGAATTCTCCCTAGAAACTGGCCCAAGATTCGTGCATGTGCAAGCAAGGTGTCTTATCACACCAGGTGTCTTTTGGGGGTATGTTCAGTATCCTGTAGGTCACCCAGAATAGACCCACAGGACCACCTGTGACCATTGTAATTCTGACTATAGAATTTATACCAGGATATTCCCTAATGCCCAGGTGTATGGGGTAATGCACGAAATGGAGTAAGACATTTTGAGAAATTGAATCATGTTCCTTATGATGTTGTCATCCAAGACTGCTTGCACATCTCTCTAATGCTTCTATAAAAAAAGCCTGGTGGCTTTTTGAGATGCGGGTGGGGTTTCGCTCCTTCCCTGGCACCGAACTGGGTGCTAAGACCAGGGCCTGTATCCAAAACCCACTGGAGATCCAGCTCAAACTAGTTGAAGGCCCTCATCCCACTACCACACACCCCACCTACCACACTCCCTTCTCAGAAGTCTAATTGCAGACCATTCCCCGACTGTGGTCGCTAATGGCAACTGCAGCTGTCGCTGCTGTTTACCAGGCTGTCCCTTGGGACCAGACCTCCTGTCCGAAAGTGCAAGTCAATATCCTCACCCCAACTTCCTCACCCCCACATCCTCAGTTAACAGTGTCCCTCCCCCCGGCAGCTGTGACTGAATGGCATCTTTGCAAGACTGTCATTTCACATTTCTTTGGGTTGCATACACATTTAACAGATGTTATTGCGAATGTAGTAAAATGCTTGTTCCTAGCTCCAACAGTGCAGTAATATTTAACAATACATGCATCTAAAAGGTAAAATTGTGTATTTAAGGGATCTATAAAAATATTAGGACGAGCAATGTCTGAGTCCGAAGTGTTTGTGGTTAGACAAAGTGGATAGAATGTGCAGTGCAATCGGAAAGAATTCAGACCCATTGACTTTTCCACATTTTATGTCACTGCCGTATTCTAAAATAGATTACATAATCCCCCCCCCCCCATAATGACAAAGCAAAAAACAAGTTAATTAAAACATTTAAATAAACTGAAATCCCATTTATGTAAGTATTCAGACCCTTTACTCAGTTTGTTGAAAATAAAACGAACAATTTAATCCGTTTTAGAATAAGGCTAATGTAACAAAATATAGTTAAAGGGGTTTGAATACTTTCTGAATGCACTGTGTATGGATGGATGGATATGTGAATAGTATATGCGTTCAGCACTAGTTAAATAGGATATGCCTTGCCTACAATGCAGTATATACATACGAAGTTAGTAAAACAGTGTGTTATTCATTATTGACATACTGTTTGGGTTACCATGCTGTATTTGTTCATGCAGGCTGACAACAGTGATGAATGAGCATGGAGGGCCTTTCAGTTAAACCTCAGTGCCCCACGTCTTGTCCTTACGTTTTCTTATGTACATATGTTTTGCCATAGATGGACATGGGTTTCTCCAGGTCACGTTTTTTTCAACAACCTTTCAAGCATGTCATGTTGCCCATTTTTTTTTTTTTTTTAAACAACAACATTTGAGCATATGGTTTAACGTGTCAGGACAGCCACACAAAATGAGCTGCGTAGTATCCTCCCACCACAATGTTCTGTATAGCATCCAAGCTTTCTACTCCCAAGAACTGCATGCCCAGTCAGGGCAGAGTCAGAGCGGCTTCCTCCAGGCAGGTGTTAAAGACCATCTCCTCTCTCCTCCTCCTAGGATATGGTGGACCTGGACGAACAGGACAGTGACTCTGACGCCGACGGTGGCGACCACGACGAGTTATAAGACCCGGCGAAGGAGAGAGGAGAGACGAACCCCCACCCCTTTTACCAACCACCCACCATCACTTCCACCCCTGTTCTGTGAACACTAATACTTCTCCTTTAACTGCTCCTCAGTCAGTCTGTCGTCAGATGTGGCAGGACCCTCGGCCAGCCCCCCTCCTGAAGCCACCTTGACAACCTCTATCCCCTTTCTCCCTCCCACTGGACCAGATGGACTCGTCTGTTCCCTTGTCATGGGAACTCAACAGAGCAGAACGGCACCTCGTGGTCTTAACAGCTGTTTTCATTACCAACGTTCCTCATCAATCAAACGATGGAGTTGTATTGCCAAAATGTTAAATGGCATTAAGATACTGTGCTTGACATCTCCAGTTGGATCCACAAATTGGGTTATGTACCTGTCAGTTCTTGTCAAATTACTTTCCCCCAGTCTGCTTCAGTGTGAGGATGGTGCAGGTTTGTGGTGTAGCTGGTTTTTAGGGGTGGGGGGATGGGGGCTGCTAATGTCCTTGTTCCTCTATTAGGCTTTCTGAGGGCCAGAGGTGTTATATGGTGGGATGTATGGACTCTCTCAGGGGACTTGGGGCCATCCTATTGTCTTTTTGTAAAGAGTAACAAAATAAAGAAGCAACGTGTTCCGTGTAGCAGAGGCCCCTGGAAAGCAATATATGCATCTGTAGCTGAGACCAATCTTGAGGGTCACTATTCCTCTCTCTCTCTCTCTCTGCCTTCATTCCCTCTAAGTCTGCAAATCATGTTTTTCAGTTCAGTTTCCCTCATTTCAACATGGCTACTGACTTACTTTTTTTTAAAGAAGGAAAAAAGATACTTTGGAATTAGCTTGTTTTATTTAATTGTATTTTCATTCAATATATATTTTTTAAAATCTGTCATTAAATAATGTGTGTATACCAGTAATACCCAGCTAAAGTTTTAAGCTGGGGTGGAGTTGGCCGTCAGACTCTGTTTGACCTGGGATTTGTGGGGATGCCCAGGACAGTTTCTGTTTGTATCACTGTGTTCATAGCCTGGACCCAGATCTGTTTGTGCAGTCTCGCCAAATCTTATAGTCTTGACCAGATGACACGCACAGATCTGAGCCCAGGCTACTGTGTTTATGCCGTCAGATTCCACATGGTTACTGTGAGGGGTTGGATACTTAAAAGGAACTGTGTTTTGCAACTCTTTAGAGCGGTCTCTGTCCTGGTTGTCTTTGGGGAGGTGGGGAACAGCCCCACCGTACCTGTACTGCCCCCATCCCTCTGGCTTCGGCTCTAGCTGACGCTCTTGTCCCCATGGAGATGTTTGTGTGCCTGGTGTGTGATTGAGTGCATCTGCTTTTTTCTTCTAAGTCCAGGGACAAGGTTGTGAATGTTTTTGAATTTTGGCTGGGATGGGAGGGTTGAGTAGGGCAGACCGGGGTGAGGGTTGTGAGGTTCAACAGCAGCTGTTCAAGAGGGTGGGGGGAAATGACTTGGAAACAAACGCATTCCATCACATAGAATTTGATGTGGAAAAGTGAAAACTGGTGGCCAAATAAATAAAAATATGAAAAAGTAATTTAGCTTTTTTTTCTTGCACTTTTTAGCACATTGTTTCAATATATCAATACTGTGGAGTTTTAAAGGGAGACTATCAACTGGATTGCCTACCATGATAACATGCGTAGGCCAGTAAATAGTACGTAGGCCAGTAAATAGTACGTAGGCCAGTAAATAGTACGTAGGCCAGTAAATAGTACGTAGGCCAGTAAATAGTACGTAGGCCAGTAAATAGTACGTAGGCCAGTAAATAGTACGTAGGCCAGTAAATAGTACGTAGGCCAGTAAATAGTACGTAGGCCAGTAAATAGTACGTAGGCCAGTAAATACGTAGGCCAGTAAATAGGTAGGCCAGTAAATAGTACGTAGGCCAGTAAATAGTACGTAGGCCAGTAAATAGTACGTAGGCCAGTAAATAGTACGTAGGCCAGTAAATAGTACGTAGGCCAGTAAATAGTACGTAGGCCAGTAAATAGTACGTAGGCCAGTAAATAGTACGTAGGCCAGTAAATAGTACGTAGGCCAGTAAATAGTACGTAGGCCAGTAAATAGTACGTAGGCCAGTAAATAGTACGTAGGCCAGTAAATAGTACGTAGGCCAGTAAATAGTACGTAGGCGTAGGCCAGTAAATAGTACGTAGGCCAGTAAATAGTACGTAGGCCAGTAAATAGTACGCCAGTAAATAGTACGTAGGCCAGTAAATAGTACGTAGGCCAGTAAATAGTACGTAGGCCAGTAAATAGTACGTAGGCCAGTAAATAGTACGTAGGCCAGTAAATAGTACGTAGGCCAGTAAATAGTACGTAGGCCAGTAAATAGTACGTAGGCCAGTAAATAGTACGTAGGCCAGTAAATAGTACGTAGGCCAGTAAATAGTACGTAGGCCAGTAAATAGTACGTAGGCCAGTAAATAGTACGTAGGCCAGTAAATAGTACGTAGGCCAGTAAATAGTACGTAGGCCAGTAAATAGTACGTAGGCCAGTAAATAGTACGTAGGCCAGTAAATAGGCGCTGATAGACAGGGCAGCGGTGCTTCTAGCTCCCACATGTATTTTGCTACACCTGCAATAACGTATGTAACCAATAAAAATGTATTTGAAATGGGCTGTAACTAGGGCCCAATGCTTCTAATGGTTATAACACATGGACAGTCAGTACTCCTGTCTGGAACTATGATTCAATGAAGAAAGTGCCAATTTTTAAGTCATGCTTACTGGATTAGTCTCTTGCAGTAAATTTCCCACGACAACCAAACTAAAGCCATATTGACTGATTTACACTTCTGTAACGTTTAAAGGTATGCATAGTATATGACTGACAGATTAATTTGCTGAAGTCTAATTGAAACGCTTTATCAACATTGCTATTTTCAACAGCCCAGTCATTACACTTGACCCCCCCCCCCATTCCATGTTTACGAGAAGGTTCTCCCCCTTCAGTGGTGCGTGACCAGTGGCTGTCATGCATCTTGAATGGTGAGCATCTGGGAGCTGGGGGGGGGTCTAATAGGCTGTGGGTGAAAACAGAAGATGTGGTTACTGCTACTGTCATGGCTGGCATTATGAGCTGCATCCAGTGCTTGTGACAGGATGGTAAGAGGGTCCCGCCTCTTGGGGTCACTCATCCAATTCTAGAACTTGACCTGTCAGGTGACTGAACCAAAAATAGCCCTGCAGAGAGTATATAGAGGTCTATACGCAGGCCCTGTGTTTCAGAACAGGACTTGCCCCGCTGTCTGAAACATATAGGACACTCACTGCACTACGAGAGCCGTTGACAAGAGGAAAGGCCTTTTTTGAAGGACATATCTTAATTCAATAATTTAACTGCCTTTTGCTTTATAATTTTACCATTGAAAAAGGCTTGAAGATTTTCAACATTTTTTTTTTTTCTATGAGCAAGACTGAACTTTTATAAGGATGAAGTACTACCAGGACCCAGTCTGCCAGTCCATGGGCATCCAGGCTTATGGCCCCAAGGAGTCCAGCAGCTCCTCTTGTGCCCACTCTTCTCCACAGATCAAACCAGTCCGCAGCGTCCACTTCCCCAACGACATTGTGTTCCAGGACTACGTCCGGCAGGGCGAGCTGGACAGGATCGGACTCTTCATCAGAAAGAGGAGGGTCAGCCTGGAAACCATCTACCACTCTGGTGAGTCACCATGAAATCAGAACAACATGAAAACCATTTTAATCCATTCAAGACTTTGCAGCATCAGAAGTGTCTTCAGACTCTGGTTAGATTTCAACTGGGCTTAACAGTTCCAAAAACTTGATAATTTATAATCCCTCTGGTATTGATGCAATGACTTGTCTCTGGCACGTGCAGTAATGGAATAATACCTCAGTATAAACTGATCATTGAGTGTTCCCTTCAATGTCCCTAAAATGAACCTGTACAGATGCTATTTGCCATCCATTCCCATTGACTGCTCTGCAGGTATGGCGGCGATCCATGAGGCCGTCCTCTCTGGGAACCTGGAGTGTGTGAAGCTGCTGGTGAAGCACGGAGCAGACATCCACCAGAGAGATGAGGAGGGCTGGACACCTCTCCACATGGCCTGCAGTGACGGATTCCCTGACATTGCCAAGTGAGTCAACGCACCTAGCATACCCACAACATCTACAGTCACTAGCTTTTAGTTTATTTATCCACACACATTAAGATGGGTCAGTGGTATCTCGCACAAGTGGGACGAGCCGATGTACTGTTGACATCAACTTGAAGCCTTGACTGCTCTGACTAACTCGTATTTATGCTGCTGTCCATACCATGTCAATGCAGCATCCCTGAAGTTCAGGAATTCAATGCACTTCAGGATAGGGGAAGATTCTGATGTTGAATGTCACTAGGCTGCAGTTCACGCTGCCGATTTACAGTGTCAAGTGCTTGCAAGGAAGACGAACCAAAACACGCTTTGGCTGAATTTTGAGTAGCACTCATAACGCCAATAGCAGTAAGCTACACTGAGGATCCGCCATATTCCTCTAACCCTCCTGAAGAATCTCACGGTTCACTATCTCTGCGCGGCACATACCATTTGGATACTTTCTTTGACTGAATGCTTTTTTCCCCCTGCTTCTCCCACTAGGTACCTGCTTTCTATTGGCGCAGACCCTCAGCGGAGAACGAGTGTGGGGAGACACCCGCCGATCTCATCGACCCAGAGTGCACCGGGGTTCGTGAGCTGCAGGGGCTGCTTGGGGTGGAGGACGACGGAGCTCTCCTCTAACCTTAAAACATCACTGAAACTTCAGGCACCTTCCTCACCCAGGCCTCCCGGTTGACCCTCCACAATGGAATGAAATGGGCAGATCAGCAGAACATCGTCATTCTGTGCCCTCATTGTAGACGTCCTGGAGACATATCTGGTCTGGTGGGAGGAAGGCTGCCAGCCAACAGTAGATGGTTGCCTTTGAGAGTGAACTGAACTGTTGCTGGAAAGGGGCTCCTTCAGGCAATCTCAGCAGGCATCGCTTTGTAATGCTGTTTGCAGGTGCAGAAGTTAGTTTGAGCTTTTGTACCTTTTTTTAATAGAGGGTGAACAGCACTGGAATGAATTAGATAACAGTATGGTAATGAGCTTTTATAATGACTTTATAGTTGATGTGTGAAAGCTTTTTTGGAAGTTGTGAAACATGGATCTGTGGTTGTCCTCTGACTCGTAGGGCCACTCTGCAGTAAACCAATGTGATAGGTTAACTCTACCTACTGACAACATTTATAGTTCAAGATTTGTCATTTACACCCTACAGCTTTTCAATTTGAAACAAAGACCCTGCATACTGTATGTACTCTAAAATGTACCACATGAATGTTGTTAGTCTAACACTTTACCTCTATATATATTTTTTTTATTCTATACTTTTGCAAACACCACTGGAATGGCTAATTGTGTGTTTACAATTGCTTTTATCATTTGTAACAAACTGTGTGCAATCAATTGTGGTTACACCGCTTTGTAAATAATAGCCTTTTTATACATTTTTTCATTAAAATTGTTTCATACAAAAACAACTTAGTGTGGTGATCTATTTGGTCTTCATCAACTTGACAAAACTGTTTGAAGGGAAATAAAATATATTATTTTTACTTTAATTTCAAACTACAGTAACCAATCTGGGTTCCAATTAACCTTGGTGGACTGAGAAGCATTACCAACATTGAAGCAAGGTACAGTTCCCCGTAGGCTTTCCAAGTAAGGTGGCTCTGGCCGGGGATCAACTTAATGCTTGTTAATTGGACCAGCTCTCTGCAGGAAGGTGATTATCCATGCCTCTGTACAGTATTGGCTGAGGTGCTGGTTTCTGATGGATTAAGAGAGACAAGAGTTTGGGAAAGGGCGGCTGAGGAAATCTAAAGCCAAGTCAGGGTTGTGCTTTAGCCACAAGAAAATACCCATCAGTATTAAGAGTGGAAGTTTCCCCGTACACTACGTCTAGCATCAAACCCCTAACATATTAGTGGGCTGTATGAAGCTGATACTGTTGAGTGTCAAGTACTATGTACTTTGGGTGGGGCTCCATTTTTGGTTTGTTCTGTGTGGTCCTGACTGTCAAAACATTAGGAACACCTTACTAATAATGAGTTGCACCTTCTTTTGCCCTCATGCTTACATTTTTCAGGCATGGACTCCACAGGGATGCTGGCCTACATTGACTCCGATGATTCCCACAGTTGTCAGGTTGGCTGGATGTCCTATGGGAGGTGGACCATTCTTGATACACACGAAACTACTGAGCGTGAAACTCAGCAGCATTGCAGTTCTTGACACGCTTAGACATCCTTTAACCTGTTCTCCCCTTCATCTACACTGATTGAAGTGGATTTAACTAGTGACATCGGTGAGGGATCATAGCTTTCACCTGGTCAGTCTCATGGAAGGAGCAGGTGTTCCTAATGTTTTGTCCACTCTGTAAATCTCAGGGGTTATTGATACCAATTCAATGAATTTGCATTGATGAATCATTGGTTAGCTTGTTAAAGAGGAGAGTTACTCTCATTCAATGTAAATCCTGAGTTTGAGAAAACCACTATATGAAATGTAAATCGGTAGCAGCTCAAGCTTAAATCCTAATCACATATTTATTCACACACCCCTCCACAGAAAACAAACTTTGACAGCCTCAGAGAAACAAAGTTTCTGGAAATGTACAACAAAAAACAGAAGCATATGTATTCCGAAACCCTACAATCCTCTGTGACGCATCAGTCTCAGTCTTTGAAAGGCATTCAAGTGACGTTCTCCGGATGAGCTCATTCTTTGAACTTCCACTCCTGGCGACACATGGGGCACTGCTGCTGGACCTGCTGGGAGTTGAGCCATTTGAGGATGCAGTGCATGTGGAAGCAGTGGGAGCACTGGCCCCAGACCAATGGGCAGTCATCTCCAGGAACCTTACCTGGAAAGTAGACATTGTTGCTGAAAGGTCTCCCCTCAATGGAGGATAAGTGTCCACGCTGTCACAATGTTGAACACGTCATGATTATCAAAGGACAATTTATGCATAACCGTTAAGATATGAAGGCATCGATAGACATACAGGGCATTCGGAGAGTATTCAGACCCCTCGACTTTTTCCACATTTTGTTACATTACAGTCTCATTCTAAAATCTACACACAAAACCCCATAGTGACAAAGCAAAAACAGGTTATGCATTTTTGCTAATTTATTAAAAAAATTAAAACGGAAATATCACATTGACATAAGTATTCAGACCCTTTACTCAGTACTTTGTTGAAGCACCTTTGGCGGCGATTACAGCCCCGAGTCTTCTTGGGTTTGATGCTACAAGCTTGGCACACCTGTATTTGGGGAGTTTCTCCATTCTTCTCTGCAGATCGTCTCAAGCTCTGTCAGGTTGGATGGGGAGCATTGCTGCACAGCTATTTTCAGGTCTCTCCAGAGATGTTCAAGTCCGGGGTTCTGGCTGGGCCACTCAAGGACACTCAGAGATTTGTCCCACTCCTGTGTCGTCCTGTTGGAAGGTGAACCTTCGCCCCGGTCTGAGGTCCTGAGCGCTCTGGAGCAGGTTTTCATCAAGGATCTCTCTGTACTGTGCTACGTTCATATTTGCCTCGATCCTGACTCATCTCCCAGTCCCTGCCGCTGAAAAACATCCCCACCGTATGATGCTGCCACCACCATGCTTCACAGTATGGATGGTGCCAGGTTTCCTCCAGACGTGGCGCTTGGCATTCAGGCTAAAGAGCTCAATCTTTGTTTCATCTGACCAGAGAATCTGGTTTCCCACAGTCGGAGTCCTTTTGGTGCCTTTTGGCAAACTCCAAGCGTGCTGTGCCTTTTACTGAGTGGCTCCAGTCTGGCCACTACCATAAAGGCCTGATGGGTGGAATGCTGCAGAAATGGTTGTCCAGTCTCCACAGAAGAACTGTCCCTGACTGAATGCTTTTTCCCCCTGCCTTGGTCACCTCCCTGACCATGGCCCCTCTCCCCTGATTGCTCAGTTTGGCCGGGCGGCCAGCTCTATGAAGAGCCTTGGTGGTTCCAAACTTTTTCCATTCAAGAATGATGGAGTCCACTGTGTTGTTGGGGACGTTCAATGCTGCAGACATTTTTTGGTACCCTTCCCCAGATCTGTGCCTCGACACAATCCTGTCTCGGAGCTATACGGACAATTCCTTCGACCTCATGGCTTGGTTTTTGCTCTGACATGCACTGTCAACTGTGGGACCTTATGTGGACAGGCGTGTGCCTTTCCAAATCATGTCCAATCAATTGAATTTAGCACAGGTGGACACCTGAGCTAAATTTCGAGTCTCATAGCAAAGGGTCTGAATACTTATGTAAATAAGGCATTCGTTTTTTTTATACCAGTTTTCACTTTGTCATTATGGGGTATTGTGTGTAGATTGCTGAGGGTCTTTTTTGACATGTTTTTACCCATTTTAGAAAAAGGCCAAAATATGGAAAAAGTCAATGGGTCTGGAAACTTCACGAATGTACATGCGCTAAGCATATTGAGTTTGTGCATACATTCATTTCAGGGAGTTGGTCAAATGGTGATGAGACATGTCGAATAACTCAGTAGTTAGTAAGCAGCTTTTTATATAAACTCACAATCTGGGCAACAGCCATTAAAAGACATTCTGCAGATCCCACAGTTCTCATCATTGGCCATCCACAGCCAGGATGCCACGCCGTTCCACTGCTTGATTTTAACCTTCATCTCCCGTGTACCTGATATTGCACACGTTGTATGAATGTTCAAGGTGTCTAACTACTAACGTTAGCTTAGTAGCTAGCTAGCTAGCAATACACAGTAGTTAACGTAATCTTTGCTCGTCTAGAAAGCTGGTGCACCACATGATGTTACTTCGCTGTTGACATTCGTAATAACTAGCAAGTAAGTAACATGGCAAATGTATTGCAATTCTAAAATCCTACCTTGGATTTTAAAATGAAGACACAAAACATTTCCTGAGAGGTCCGACACATTTAACGTCACATCCTCGAATCGGGGAAAATATCGCCACCCATGCCTGTGGAGGATAGAAATAGGTATCTCAAAAGAGATACAATATTTGACATGTCTCATCCAGAGAGGTGTTTATTTGTTAATTTAACCTTTATTTAACTAGTCAAGTCACTTAAGAACAAATTCTTATGTACAATGACAGCCTAACCCGGACGACGCTGGGCTAATTGTACGCCGCCCTATGGGACTCCCAATCACGGCCGGTTGTGATACAGTTTGAATCGAACCAGGGTATGTAGTGACGCCTCTAGCACTGAGGTGCAGTTCCTTAGACCGCTGCGCCACTCGGGAGCCTGTCTCGTATTTTCCTTTGGTTTATTTGCAACGGTACCTTTGTGATTGCAATGCTGGATAGAAGCACTAGACAGCAGCAGAGAGGACGTTGGTGGTGAAAGAAGCGCAAAATCCAACGGAAATGGTTGTAAGAATAAACTCACGTCACTTACTACAATTATTTTTAAGCCCACTCACGTCACTCAAGCTATTCACCATTGATCAGCACCGAGGAAAGCGGCTAGATTTTGCTACCAAAAGCGTCATTCTTAAAGTAAATTTTCCATTTATTTGTCAATCTTTAATACGTCAAGTGCCACCATGGCTGATAAGATGGATATGTCTTTGGATGACATTATTCAACAAAGTAAGAAAGGCGGAGGTGGCCGCGGAAATCGAGGAGGCCGCAGCCGAGGATCATCGGGTCGAGGTGGGAGTGGAGGCCGACCCGGTGGAGCTGCCTCTGGAGGCCGGACCGGCGGATCCGGGCCCATGAGGAGTCGACAGAACTTCAGTGGAGACAGAAGCGACAGCAGACCCACGCCATACAGCAGGGTAGGAACACGGAGGATCACAGAAAAAGGAGGAATGGCAGAGGCGACGACGACGAATGTTAAATAGTTTAGCTGATCTTGTTAAATGTGCTGCGACACGTACCAGGTAGTTCAAAGTTGCTGATGGATGTGGATTTATCAACGGGAAGTGCGCTATAGGGCACAACTCAAAGAAGAAACCACTGTTCGGAAACGTGTATTCCTTTAATGGCGTACAACGTCGTGTTTGTGGGCCCATGGTCTACATTGCATTTCCCCGCTTCAGGTCAAACAGTTACTAGCCAGCACTATTGAATTTTACTGGTCATGTCCCACGTTTCTGGGAGTGAACGTTAACTAGCTAGCTAACATGTTCACCCTCGTGGGCCGCTTGAAAACGGAGCTGATCCGCATTCATAAACTAGCTAGTTAACACTTGTTTGTGTAGTGTGAATGTGAGCTGTTCCAGATATTCACATTTGGTCTGTAAAACATGAACCTCGTGTTTTTTTTAGTAGTCCACAAATTCTTAATAATTTGTCGACTGGCGCATCGTTGGCCCTAAATTAAGTTCCAGATTAGTCTAATTATCAAAAATTTGACTTTTTATGCAACGAAGCTAACAAAATGGCGACACTCAAAATGGATGTTCAGTCAACTGAGTTTTTTTTGTAAATTTTCTTTGTTTCATATTTTGATCCAGACTGCAAAGCACCCCAAAGAACTTTATCGAACTGTCAATGGTCGGTTAAGGGAGCATGTCGAAATGACTTTCACAACTTTTGAATTAAGGATTTTTCTTTGGATGGACTTTTTCTACACTTGGAGTTGAAGCAGAATGTGGATGCTGTCCTTGCCATCGAGCTCAAGTCAGTTTTTTTCCCCCCTGCACTGCCATTCTAATTACCTACACATTCTTCAAACCACCTGTAGGGCAGGAGCCATTTTGAGTTGGAAGTCCTGCCATCTGTCCTACTAGCTTAGTTTTGGTGCTTTCCTAAATGAATATAATTGTTTTTATTAAATCATGTGTGCTGTTACACTGACCATGACTCCACCATAGACCAATGTGTCTAATGGTAGTAATGAAGCAAGATTCCCCTGCCTGCCTAAGCAACTGACTCAAATGTGCTCAGTCTGATCAGCAGGAGCAGGGGAACCAGAAGTCAGCAGCTGCATTTTTCTCATTGTACCTTTACAGCCCAGAGAGCTGCCGGACAAATGGCAACACGACATGTTCGAAGGTGGCTTCGGCAGTAATGCTGGCGGTGGTGGGGGAGCAGGAGGTGGCGGTGTGGAGACTGGTGGCAAGCTCCTTGTCTCAAACCTTGACTTCGGTGTCTCTGACGCTGATATCCAGGTAATTTCTACAGTCAATTGCTACAAAGATGTCGGCCTTTTCGCCAAACTGTTTTGACGTTATACATGAATTGTACCGGTCATGTTTCTTAATGCGTTTGTAATGTTTTTTTCCAGGAGTTGTTTGCGGAATTCGGTACGTTGAAGAAAGCGGCTGTGCACTATGACCGGTCTGGCCGCAGCCAGGGAACCGCTGACGTCCACTTTGAGAGGAGGGCTGATGCACTCAAAGCCATGAAACAGTACAACAATGTACCACTCGATGGTCAGCTTTAATTTGAATTATTTGATTGCTATTATTTTGAAGCTTGTTCGTCATGAAATGTAGTAATTGACTTCTGAACAAAGATGCATAATCTTGTTTTCCTTTTGCTCACAGGCCGCGCCATGAGCATTCAGCACGTCACGTCACAAATTCGAGACGATAACCAGAGACGACCATCACAGAGGTATGTGATTCTATAAGCTTTCTTTATTTTGTCATGTATGATATGTGATATATATTTAAATCTAGTTAATCCCAGTTGTAGCTCATTGATTGTCTTTGAATCTGTTTGCAGTTCAAACGGAGGCAGTGGTGGATTCAACAGAGACAGAATTGGACGCCCCAATTTCTCAGACAGACGAGGAGGTGGAGACAGGCGGGCCGGCAGAGGCTCCAGGGGGAGGGGTAGAGGTGGACGTGGTGGAGGCAAACCGCAGCAGTTGTCTGCTGAAGAGCTGGATGCCCAGTTGGATGCTTACAATGCTAAGGTACATTTATTTTATTTTTTTACTAGGCAAGTCAGTTAAGAAAAAATTCTTATTTACATTGACAGGAAAGTATAGAAATATAAATTCTTCAATGTAAGTGGCTTGAGCTTTGTAGCTGGAATACAGTCCTAATTTTCACTTGCTTTTTATTGCAGATGGAGACCAGTTAGAATTCCCAGAAGCACTCATTTGAATCCCCTCATCTTCATCCTGTCGGATCTGAAGCTTGATATTGTGGACTTGGACCTGAAATGGACCAGATCTTTTACACTTACTGTTATTTGGCATCATTTTAATGTGTGGCTGGATCTTGCTTTACTCCCTTTTTAATATTATGAACACTTTTTGTACCGTTTTGGGACAATTGTAGGTTTGAGGGGGAGGTTTTTTTTTTGCCCTTTGCCTCCCCTTCTCCTTGTGCATAGTTGTAATAAACCTACAAAACAAAATGTTCCAGTGCATCTGCCTCTTGTTGAAGGTCTGTACAACACTATATGGGCTGGTTTCCCACACATTACGCTTAGTCATGGGCTCAAACTATTTTGGTGTATATTCTCCAAAGAGCTTATGTTAGTCCTGGACTATGCTTTATCTGTGTCCAGGAAACCGGTCCTAAAAGCCTATGGTCAATATGATGTCTGCATTGGCCGTGCATCATTTATGGTGATACAGCCTCTGCAGAAGTTGGGGCATTCATACTACTTGTGCATTGTGGCGCAGACCTCTTGTGAAGTGAGGTTTGTTTTGTGTTTTTTTTTCATGACCTTCCGCCAATCATGTCAAATAGGAGTTGTATGGAGCCCTCAGCATTTTTACTAAATTTGAGGCGGATGGTGATGTGGAGCTCAATTTGGCCTCCGCGTGCCTCTAGAGGTCTCCAATTATGTCGCACCATCCACATGGTGCATCAGACCACATTCACCTCGCGCATTAATTGGCTTTTAGACCTCAAGGGGTATTGTGTAAAATGTGTGGAAATGATTGAATTTCCAATGGTAGTTCACTACTGCTATATCAAATGCTTGTAAAAAGCTAAAGCCATTTATAACATGCTCAACACTTGTGAGATTGTCAAACACAATGTGTAATAACTTTTCATAATATTGTGGTTACTAAAATGTAAGGTATTTTATTAATTTTCAAACTAACATCACTGACTTGTTCGATTATTTGAAATGGTCAAAGAACTAGACGGACCAGTTGATTAGTCTGTTAGCAATGAAGGATGGGGACCTAATAAAATATAATTTTAACTATTAAAATGATACACTAGCACTAATTGTTCAAGACTTCAAACTAGCCCCACCTAAAATCAATTCAGTGCGCGCGGCACCCAGCATTGACGTGCGCGCCGCGGCATAGTTCCCGGAAACGAGTTGTATGGGGCGGCGCCGTTCCTTGTTCGCCATACTTGCACAGAGAAGAGCGACAGAAGCACTTATTTTTCAAGCGCCTGGGGGAAAAAACAGCAGGAAAACGGTAAAAACATGCTTTCACAATCTATACAATAGTTACCAATCAAGCATATGACGGTTCATTATGTTTTAGACTTACTTTGTATCTGGTTTCATTTCCTCCCAACTTTGCTAGCAATTTGCTGAGTTGTGCTAGCATGTCAACCACGGTAACGTTAGCCTGCCAACGTATCTACATACTTCACACCCTGGCTGCAGCAGTGCCCATTTGTCGCCAGGGAAACGTGAAATAAACGTTGGTCTACTGTTAAGTTCCACTGCAGCAGAGCAACATATGTAAAAGCATAGTTTAGTTTAATTGGGTGGCAGGTATCTAGGGAGTCCAACACCCATGTTGCAAATTAGCCAGCTAGCAATCCTCGTGCAGCTTGATGACTTGCGGCAGTGTCTAGCCGGTCAGAGACTAGTTAGCCAGTTAACACATTAGCTAGCTGGCTGTCTATGACGTTTGGTTACGTTGTCGCCTGAAACAGTGCTAAATTCGACGATTAGGCAACCTTTGTTCTTAGATAGTTTAATACATATTTAGCTTATTATTTAGCTATTCGTTGGGATTCTCCCAAGTCGGCACCTGTCCCTGTCAGTAACTACAGTAACCGGCCAGTCTTTCTTTGCAGCAAGCTAACGCTAAAGCTCAAGCTATTTAGCCACCTACAGACAACAAAAGAATGGAAATGAGATTTCTTTGTTAGCTGTTTATCTTCCAGGAAGTAACACAGGTGCATAACGTGATGTTGATAAGATAACAATTGTATTTACGTACTTTATTGATCTGTAGTGCACACTGCATACCCAGTTTCATTGCAGCACAAATTATAATTTTACAGCTGATGGCTGTGTAGAGTATTGTCAGTGATTGCACAGGGGAATGAGACTGTTCTGCACCTGTGCAGAGTACAATACATTTTGTTCGCAAGTTTGAATGAATTATTAGTCATTATTTCAATTATAATCAATTTGAGCAAGGAAATTCATTGGTGTTGTTAGATTTGAGTTTCTTCTTGCAACCTGAATTTTAAGTACCACATACTGTCTGCTAGAAAGATTTGACATCTTCATCTTAGACTGTGCGGGGTGTTGTGGACCCTTCAGACTGGAAGCCAGGATAACATTGATTGAGCCCTGTACGGTGGAACATCACGGCTCATTAAATAGAGCATCCATAAAGTTAGCATTTACTTGGAAATTGCTTTAAATTCTCATTATTTGTCAATGAATAAACAATCCCTTGTTACACTACTGTTCAACAGTTTGCGGTCACTTAGAAATGTCCTTGTTTTTTAAATATATATTTTTTTGTCCATTAAAATAGCATCAAATTGATCAGACATACAATGTAGACATTATAATGTTGGAAATGACTATTGTAGCTGGAAATGGCAGATTTTTAATGAAATATCTACATAGGCTTACAGTCCCATTATCAGCAACCATCACTCCTATGTTCCAATGGCACGGTGTGCTAGCTAATCCAAGGTTATCATTTTAAAAGGCTAATTGATTATTAGAAAACCTTTTGCAATTATATTAGCACAGCTGAAAACTGTTGTCCCGATTTTAAAAAGCAATAAAACTGGCCTTTAGACTAGTTGAGTATCTGGAGCATCAGCATTTGTGGGTTCGATTACAGGCTCAAAATAGCCAGAAACAAATAACTTTCTTCTGAAACTCATCAGTCTATTCTTGTTCTGAGAAATGAAGGCTATTGCCAAGAAGATGCTGTGTACTACTCTCTTCACAGAACAGCGCAAACTGTATCTAACCAGAATAGAAAAGGGGCTGGGAGGCCCCGGTGCACAACTGAACAAGAGGACCAGTACATTAATGTCACAAGTCCTCAACTGGCAGCTACATCAAATAGTACCCGCAAAAAACACCAGTCTCAACGTCAACCGTGAAGAGGCGACTCCGGGATGCTGGCTTTCTAGACGGAGTTTCTCTGTCCAGTGTCTGTGTTCTTTTGCCCATCTTAATCTTTTCTTTTTATTGGCAGTAAGTATCTGGTGTGACCACCATTTGCGTCATGCAGTTTGACACATCTCCTTCACTTAGAGTTGATCAGACTGTTGATTGTTGCCTGTGGAATGTTGTCCCGCTCCTCTTCAATGGCTGTGTGAAGTTGCTGGTTATTGGCAGGAGCTGGACACGCTGTTGTAAATGCAGATCCAGAGCATCCCAAACATGCTCAATGGGAGACATGTCTGGTAAATATACAGGCATGTCTGGTAAATATGAATGGCACGACAATGGACCTCAGGATCTCGTCACGGTATTTCTGTGCATTCAAATTGCCATTGATAAAATGCAATTATGTTCTTTGTCCGTGGCTTATGCCTGCCCACCATGGGGCACTCTGTTCACAACATTTACATCAGTAAACTGCTCGCCCACACAACGCCATCTGCCTGGTACAGTTGAAACTGGGATTCGTCCTTGAAGAGCACACTTTGATGGCCACTGGCATGCTAGAGAAGTTGAGCGTTTTCCCTCTGAAGCCAGTCACGACGCCGTATTGCAGTCCGGTCAAGACCCTGGTGAGGACGACGAGCACGCAGATGAGCTTCCCTGAGACGGTTTCTGACAGTTAATGCAGACATTCTTCACTTGTGCAAACCAACAGTTTCATTAGCTGTCCGGGTGGCTCGTCTCGGACCATCCCGCAGGCGAAGAAGCCGGATGTGGAGGTCCTGGGCTGGCGTGGTCTGCGTTTGTGAGGCCGGTTGGACGTACTGCCAAACAACGTTGGGGGCGGCTTATGATAATTGAATGTCTATTTCTCGTATCTGGCAACCGCTCTGTTGGACATTCCTGCAGTCAGCATGCCAATTGCATGCTCCCTCAACTTCAAATTCAGCACACGGTTTCCGTTAGGAAAATGTATTTTGATTTACTGGACCCATATGCATCGGGTGCGTAACCTAATTAGGGCGTCCACCCACGGTACTCAGTAAGACACAAATCCCGTTTAGTTTATGGTAATTCATTTTAACAGAAAATGTAAATTAACCTTTTGACCGATATGGTATTTCCATCAATGAATAGGCTAAAAAGCATTATTTCGCAATGGGATTTTTTTTCCTTCTTCCGGACAATTGGCCATTGCCTATTGTATTCATTGGCTTTTTTTTTAAACATGTATTTCCCAAAAGCCAGAAACCCTGACGCAGCAGTACTTATTTATTTCCCATTTTTCTTTTGTTTTATGGTGTATTTTTTTGTCCTTATCTTTGTTCCCCTGTAGATTGGCTTTAGTGAGGGATCCGTTTCCTAATACTTGTACTATGCACTGTACACCATACAAAACTCCAAAACGAACTGCAGCATTCTTTCTCTCTGCTCCATTTTCCTCCAAATCAAAGTCCCACACCAGGCTGCTAGTCAGATTTTTAAGTCTTACACTCTTTGATTAACAAGGATACAGGTGTGCATTTAACTCTTAAGACTAAACGCCAACATTGAAATACTTTCCCTCTCCCAAGCCCCAGCAAAGAATGATAGGTCAACAACATCAAGTGGAAAATAACTTAATAATAGCCTAAAACACATGGACGTTGATGGAACTGAAGCTCCATTCCGAGCGCTGGCTTTGCAGTAGTAGTGGCAGACACAGACAGAGGATTCATGATTAGGCTATTGTGGGAGAGAACGCCTTATTGGGAATGTTGGACTCTTCTTGGATAAACACAGCTCTTCCTGCTTTTGTGAGCCCCTCCAGTTGTCGTGACTCGAGTATTTTGAGGAGAGGCCTCTCATTCCAATTATAACCCTGGATAGTGATGACTCATCTGGAGTGTGTTTTATTGGCCATCTTGTTTGTTGTGAATGCCATTAGGCTTGCTGTCAAACGGTTTTTAGTTAGCATCAAATGAAGTTGGCATGAGTTCAAAGGACAGAGGTGGACAGGTTGAGTTTTGAGAAGCAATTTCAAGAACTGTTTCATTCAGATTTTACTTGAGGAAAGCCCCACAAATTAAGCCTGGAAGTTGTCCCAGATCCAAACATAAGTTTTGTCATTACAACCACCTTAGGAGTTGGCCATTACAGATCTGTGTCAAACAGGCAAAAACAACATCTAAGGACCTGCACTCCACACGGAGACTGCCTGTTACGCGAATGCAGAAAGCCAAGGTAAGTTGCTAGCTAGTATTAAACTTATCTTATAAAAAACAATTAATCATAATCACTAGTTAACTACACATGGTTGATGATATTACTAGATATTATCTAGCGTGTCCTGCGTTGCATATTATCTTACTGAGCAAGCATAAGTATCTGACTGAGCGATGGTAGGAAGAAGCAGGCGCGTAAACATTATTTCAAACAGCAACTCAAACAGCTTTCGTGCGTTTTGCCAGCAACTCTTCGTTGTGTGTCAAGCATTGCGCTGTTTATGACTTCAAGCCTACCAACTCCCGAGATGAGGCTGGTGTAACCGAAGTGAAATAGCTAGCTAGTTAGCGTGCGCTAATAGAGTTTCAAACGTCACTCGCTCTGAGCCTTCTAGTAGTTGTTCCGCTTGCTCTGCATGGGTAACGCTGCTTCGATGGTGGCTGTTGTCGTTGTGTTGCTGGTTCGAGCCCAGGGAGGAGAGGGACGGAAGCTATACTGTTACACTGGCAATACTAAAGTGCCTATAAGAACATCCAATAGTCAAAGGTTAGTGAAATAGAAATGGTATAAAAGGAAATAGTCCTATAATAACTACCACCTAAAACTTCTTACCTGGGAATATTGAAGACCCATGTTAAAAGGAACCACCAGCTTTCATATGTTCTCATGTTCTAGGCAAGGAACTGAAACGTTAGCTTTCTTACATAGCACATATTGCACTTTTACTTTCTTCTCCAACACTTTGTTTTTGCATTATTTAAACCAAATTGAACATGTTTCATTATTTACTTGAGGCTAAATTGATTTTATTGATCTATTATATTAGGTTAAAATAATTCAGTATTGTTGTAATTGTCATTATTAGAAATAAAAAATTTGTCCGATCAATCGGTATCGGCTGTTTTGGTCCACCAATAATCGGTATCGGCTGACCTCTACTGGAAACCAATGGTTTTGAGAAACTGACTGTGTTTGATTGGTCTGTATTTAGAACAACCCCTCTGGTGGTTCCCTCAATGCTAAGGAACACAGCCCCTGCTCCTCTGACCTCAATCGTGTGTGTTAGGGGCCCGTGTCATGCGACTTTTCACACATGACCTCATTCAATGGTGATGGTCTCCCACCAGTGCTGACGCTGTTTCAGTGTGCCCAGATTTTTCACATTTGTCCCAGGATTAAGTCATTGGTAGTAAAAGAAGACTTCTCACTCAATGATCAACACTTTATTTAAATAAATAAAATAAAATAAAAATTTTATTATTATTTTTTTTTTAGTTCTGCACTTTTTTTTGGTTCTTCTGATCAGGGAACCTTTCTGCATTTTAGTTCATTGTTTGTTGCCTTGTCTGATGTCATAGCAGCATTTCATATTAATTGATGAGATGCTGTCATCCTTTTATTTGAGTAGAATATACTACATCTGAGAAGAAACCACATGCGAGGAGTAGCGATTTAACGGAACTATTTATTTGCCAACAATATTGGTTGTACCATTCCTCCTCTCTCTCCCTCTCTTCTTCCTCTTCCCCTCTCTCTCTCGCCACAGACATGGCTGAGGACGATTTGACTCCGGAGCAGCTCGCAGCCATCGCTGCGGAAAATGACGTGGGCGAGACGGTCAACTACAAGCCCCCGGCCCAGAAGACCCTGCAGGAGATCCAGGAGCTGGACCAGGATGACGAGAGCCTCCGGAAGTACAAGGAGGTTCTGCTAGGAGCCGGCGCTGCTGCTGTCGCTGGTGAGTGTGTGTGTGTCATTTCTCTCTCAATACTTGTGTTTGTATGCGTGTCTGCCTGGCGCCTGCTTAGTATCTTTACGGGTCAATAAGACACTGCTTAGATCTGGGGAAAGGCTATAGCTAATGCCCAGACACTGTTTATCTCAGAATAAACTAATGCTTCTTTAATGTTGGGGCCCTTCCAAATAATGGATAACTGTCATGATTTCAGCTCTCATATGGGTGAGACTGTTGGACAGCTGGTTATTACTGATAGTATACATGCAGTCCTCGTTCCTCAATGTTGCCTCTAAGAAGTCTTGGTCTGTACAATCGATTCAAAGTTATAATGTTTAAATGGAAGCCTAGGTAAGGGCCAGAAGTTCACATATATCAAAAATTGGATGTATTCAGTTCAGTTGTCATTCAGACACAAATGCAGAATTATATAAAAATACATTTAAGTGATGTCTTTGTGCTAAATGTCAGATTATAAAATATGTTTGTGATGTATTTTCACACTGAATGACCTATTAAGTTTAAAGGTCTGAAACCAACCATTTACAAACATTACATATTATATAAACCTATGGTTAAGTAAGTAGGGTGTGAGGCTGCTGTGGGTCAGTTACGTGATCCTTATGGATTTTCTTTGTCTGGTCTTGTTACAGATCCCAGCGTTCCCAACGTCCAGGTGACACGGTTGACACTGATGTGTGAGACTGCCCCGAACCCACTGACCCTGGACCTTCAAGGTGAGCTATAATGCTGTAGTACTTTGTTTACTGTAATCCCCAGAAATTCACATCCTATCGTACGAGCGTCTCACAACATGGGGGAAATGGTTCCGAGTGTGTAACTAACTGGCGCTGACAAACTGATCTGTTAGCCCGTGTTCTAAGAAAAGACCTGCTGCTGTCACCTGACTCTCTTGAGGTGAGCAGGAGACCTTGTGCTGCTGAACAGAATGACCTGTGTCATCCTGAATGACGCAGGCCAGTAACAGTAAAAAAATGCGTGCATCATACTCGTATGTACTTGTAGTGATGATTGGTCGGTCATAAACTAACACAGAAAAAGGGTTCCTGAGGAACAGTATATCACATACACTCGTGTCAGCGGTAACATGCACTAAACGGTGAATAAATAGGAATAAATTGGGTGTCTTTTGAACATTTCAAAGCCTTACCTCATGGTCTTTCCATGTACAGCACATGGCAAATTCTGGGGTAAAAACTGGTTCGACGCATTCCTTGTGGGGGGAATAAAGAGGAGAATACTGTATTGCTTCTGTTTCCCCAGTCCAGTTTGTTACACTGCTAGATGTTGTGCGAGAGTGCTGCAGCACAGCTAGAAGGCAGTATTAAAACCCCTGATTAAGTGTGCTAATGAGGCAGTGCCACCCCTGTGTTGAGATAATGACCCTCGCTGAGTTGTCAGAGCTGCCTAGGACTCTACATGACTGTTAAAGACATCCTGCTTTCACACTCCACACTGGGGCCTTGTGGATGGCAGTCCCCTGCTGCATGCCCTAGTTAGTTAGTGTGTGTGTGTGTGTGTTGGAGAAACCTTACTGTTTTTTTCCCCTCGTTGTCTTTCTAACAGGAGATCTGGAGGCCTTTAAGAAGCAGTCCTTTATCCTGAAGGAGGGAGTGGAGTACAGAATAAAGATCAGCTTCAAAGTGAGAGCACAGCCAAAATAAAGGAAGCACCAACATAAAGTGCCTTAATAGGGCGTTGGGCCACCACGAGGCAGAACAGCTTCAATGAACCTTTGCATAGATTCTACAAACGTCTGGAACTCTGTTGGAGGGATGTGACACCAATCTTCCATGAGAAATTCCATAATTTTATGTTTTGTTGATGGTGAAGGAAAACGCTGTCTCAAGCGCTGTGCCTGAATCTCCCATAAGTGTTCAATTGGTTTGAGATCTGGTGACTGAGACTGTCATGGCAAATAGTTTACATTGTTTTCATGCTCATCAAACCATTCAGTGACCACTCGTGGCCTGTGGATGGGGGGCATTGTCATCCTATAGGGGCATAGCCATGGTAGCCAAAATAATCGCCGCCCATTTATGCAAGACTCGAAGCATGATGGGATGTTCATTTCTTATTGAAACCAGGAGCCACACCTGTGTGTAAGCACCTGCTTTCAATATACTTTGTATCCCTCATTTACTGAAGTGTTTCCATTATTTTGGCAGTTACCTGTACAATATGTAAGATATTGCACAAAACAATTCAATTGAACTACATTGATTCTCTCAAAAGAGAATCGATGTAGTTAAATTTATTTGAATGAAAGCTGTTTGTATGAAGACCCCATCAGTTAATAAATGCAGAAGACACATTTTAGTTGAATGCATTGTTGTTCAACTGGCCTGGTATCCTCCTTTCACTTTCCCCATAAAAAGGCGGTGGCTATACTTTTCTCCCCCACTAGAAATCAAACACTCAGATTGTGCTGTTAATGAACTTGGCTTACCTGTAGGTATTGTATTTTTCCGATTTCATGGTTCAATAGGTCTTTAAATGGCCTATTTCTGTCAGATGCGCTTGCGATGAGCTAGATTGATTTTCCAAGCCACTAACAATGTCTCGTTCTCTGCAGGTGAACAAGGAGATTGTTTCGGGACTCAAGTATGTCCAGCAGACCCACAGGAAAGGAGTGAGAAGTGAGTGCTTGCTGCTTCCTATCCCTCTTGTTTGTTCCCTCCTGACCTCCATCTCAACCTCACAGGCCTTCCTCCCATACTAAATGTGGGAAATGATGGCCTAGACTCAAGCGAATGTTGACATCAACGTTGAAGTTTCCCACCGCCATCAGTTTCTGCAGATTTCTCTGTTATGGGAATGTACTAGGTGATACATTGTCATGGTTTCCAAATGTTGGTCCTAAAAGAATTGAAGAGATAAGTGGCATAATGCCACATCAACACCTTTTCTTTAGACAATAAGGGAATCAGTTTAAATGAATTAGTTCAGTGAAGAGCTGTAAACACTTAAGGCCTGTGGAGACTAACATTGTTTAATGACGTTGACAGACTGCCCCGGCCCACACACTGCCTTCCCTTTTTAATCTGCCAAGAGAAACCAGCAGAAGGGCCAGGGACTGAAATTGAGATATTGTTTCAAACCGGATGCACAAGTCAAGGCTGAAAAACAGACTCAACACTGTCAATAGGGATATTATTGAGAGATTGTTTAGATTTTTCCTGAGCAGAAAAGGGCAGGTTTGTTTGAAACTGGATGCAAGTTTAGGCACAAAACAACCTGTTGTGTCAATTGCTTTATTAGTGAGTCATGTTTGTGAGGCTTATTGAGAAATCGACAGATTAAAAATAAATTAGAGCAGGCCTCCTGAGTGGCGCAGCGGGTCTACGGCACTGCTATGCAGTGCTTGAGGCGTCACTACAGACCCGGGGTCAATCCAAGGCTATGTCACAGCCGGCCGTGACCAGGAGACCTGTGATGCGGCGCGAAATTGGCCCGGTGTTGTTAGGGAAGGGTTTGGCCGACTGGGATTCCATTATCCCATTGCGCTCTAGCGACTCCTTCTGGTGGGCCGGGCACCTGCAAGCTGACTTTTAGTCCCCAGCTAGACAGTGTGTCCTCCGATACATTGGTGCGGCTGGCTTCCGGGTTAAGCGAGCTGTGTCAAGAAGCAGTGCGGCTTGGCAGGGTCGTGTTTCGGAGGATGCATGGCTCTCGAACTTCACCTCTCCCGAGTCTGTAGGGGAGTTGCAGCGATGGGGCAAGACTGTAACTACCAATTGGATTTCACGAAATTGGGGGTAAAAGTACAAAAAAATCAATAAGTTGTCGCAAAACAGTCATTAGTCATGTTTTTCATTAGTCTTGTTTATTGTTAACTTTCTTCCCAGAGAGCTAGTATAGTAGTTACTAGTTACTCCTTGTTTCATTCAGGTTTCTGTTTAGTGCCTACTGAACACCACCCTGTATTTCTTTGTCCTCCCTGGTGATTCAAACAGCCCTTCTTTTCTCTCGTCTCTGTAGTTGACAAGTCAGACTACATGGTGGGGAGCTATGGGCCAAGGCCAAATGAGTACGACTTCCTGACCCCGCTGGAGGAGGCTCCTAAAGGCATGCTGGCCCGCGGCACCTACAACATCAAGTCCAAGTTCACAGACGACGATAAGCACGACCACCTTTCCTGGGAGTGGAACCTCAACATCAAGAAAGACTGGAAAGAATAAGAAAGAGGCCTTCAAAACCAAACCCCACAACCATGTCCCCATTTCTCCATGAGTTTATTTTCTTCTACTTCATCCCATCCTCATGTCT
The DNA here is from genome assembly GCF_021184085.1 of Oncorhynchus gorbuscha. Taxonomy (NCBI): domain Eukaryota; kingdom Metazoa; phylum Chordata; class Actinopteri; order Salmoniformes; family Salmonidae; genus Oncorhynchus; species Oncorhynchus gorbuscha. The sequence goes on along the minus strand of NC_060190.1, from coordinate 14,629,632 downwards.
TCAATCTTCATTCCGACCCTTCCATCCCTCTCTCGTCTCTCCCACGTTTCTCCCCATTTATCCGTCTGCATTAGTAGCAGCAGCAGAAGCAACTCTGTCCGTCCATCCCCCCTCTGCTTTCATTGGTTGCACAAAGTCCACCATAATTGATTCACTGTCCTCAACCTGCCAGTGCAGTCAATAATGTGATTTTGCCATGTTTTGTATATACATATATATCCACACTATGAGTTTGGAATAATATTGTTAAAATTATGATAATGCCCTTTCAGTGTTGGAGCTGTTTGAAAAGACTGCCTTGGTGGGATGGAGTTTTGGCCCCCTAGTGACTTCACCAGTCAGTAAATTAGTTAATAGACCAATAAAGAATAGTTCCAAACCTCTCTGCCAATAACAGCTACTTTTCCCTTCCCCACTGAGGCCCCTCCCAGACAGTCCTAGCCAAATTCTTGCTTGAGAAAATGCTCTTTGCTAAGAAGCTATTTTTGTTTTTTTTGGCCATAGTTTTCAATTAAAATCATAGTAAGGTACTTAATTGTTACCCAGAAATGAATAGATATATAAAAACGGCTGCATTGGACCTTTTTAAGTCTCATAGCTGTACTGTGCAGGATCTGTCCTCCAACCCCCCCACCCTTCAATGTTTGTCCTGCTTGAAGAGATTAAACCCCACTTTGCTCCCTAAATGGTCTTCCTGTCAGTAAGAAGTACACGTGGAAAAGCAAGTGTACAATCAACTTTTCATTTAGCCTTTTTTAAATATATATATGATTACTAGTATACTGTGGCTTTGTTCATGTCACTGTTGATATTAATCAGCTTTTATGGTCATTCCTTCCCTGCCATCTTGTTCTGCCCCCTTTTAGCATTCCTTTGCTTGCCTCCTTGCTAGTTGTTTTTTAAATAGATTTTACCAAGACCTGCCTTGTTAAAGATATTCTCCTGAACTTTTGTATTATTTTTTGCCAGTGGTTCTGAAAGTAGCACCCATGAGCCAAAATTAGTCCCCAAAATTGCATGTGTCACAAATGTGCAGATATGTGCACCACGTCATTGCTCTCTCTCTCGCTCTATTGTGTGTGCGTCTTGCTAGCCATCACTGGTGAGGGGCTGAAGCTCATTGGCTGAAACTTGAATTACTAAGGGGCTTGCCCAAGTGGGGGTGAATATAGGGAAAAAAGTTCTGGAGCATGTCTTTTAAACATACAGTGAATTAATAATGAGCTGCTTTACTTCAGCTCCTCCCACCCCCCTTAAATGTATTAACCCTTTCCTCTTACATGGGGATTTGGGCCACGGTCACCTAATGTAGCAGGTGTAAAAAAAAAACATCTGAAACTAGATCTCTTACATAAGAGGTATTCAACTCTTACCCTACGAGGTCCGCAGCCTGCTGGTTTTCTGTTTTTATGTGGAGGAGGCGTGTCGCCTTGTTAATGTCCAAAAGCGGAAGTCCATTTACCCTGAAAACAGGAACTTCCAGTTGTTGGGGACTCGGCAGAGGCTAGGGCCAAGGAAGTGAAAGATATCATAACATTGGATGAAAAAAAGGGGCGTATGCCCCGGTGCTGCCTTATACCGAAATATCAAAATAATCAGTTTAACTCACCAATAATCAGTTTACTACTCTTGTGCAGTTATCATGGTGGTGCACTAACAGATGGTGCATGACTTGGGCTGTATGTTGTATATTTCATGTGGTGCTTGCCATCAGGTAGACTCACTCAAGGGCATATTGTACTATCAACTGTTCACCATCTTAATCTCTTTGCTAGTTGTGATTCTCCCTGTAAAGTTTACACACATGCTGCTCCTGGCCTGTTTTGTCTAAACTCAACCTCCGCTAAACACAATTAAACATGGTAGTTAGAATGAGAATAGAATAAACCACCTAGAATTTACCTATGTGTTTTTTCCTTGCCCACCCCAGCAGGCCACGTCATCATTATTAACACACTTGTGTTCCTTAGCCATGAGGCCTTATCGTCGACTTTGGTCGCGTGAAAAAGAAAGACCATTATTTTGTATTTTGTTTTGCCTTAATGTACATCAATCCCAAATCCAATTTCCCTCCTCCCCCCTCACTCACATTTTGTTACGACGCTTAGAGCCTGCTGTCGGAGGTCAAATGAGATGACAAGTACCAGAGAAAGCACAGGAGTAGAGAATGACTCGCCGTCTGCTGCTGGAGACATTGACGGTGTTTCAGCTCTCATTAGGAACAGGAGCTGGTAGGGTTAAGATGTACACCTCCACAGTCAGGCCCCAGCCTTTGCCCAATGACATATTGACGGAAAGAGACATTGATGGAAAAATTGTAGCATTTGCACAGAGTAGGATGTGCTAGCAGAAAATGCGTGATACTGTTTGAGTATGTTAAGAGGGAGGGATTTTGGATCAGAAAGTGGAATTGACATGTACTGTACCCTAAGCATATGGATGTAAAAGTGTTTCAGATATTGTGAATGATCTTATGCTTTCCCATACATTCCTTCACACATTGTACAGTTTCAATGAAGATGCTGGCATGCTGGTGGGGTTGTATAAATATTTGATCATTTGTGATTGCTCTTCTTGGACAATAAAGATGTTGCTCAACTTGGCCTGTTGTGTACAGAGTGTCTCTGGTTTTCAAAGTAGCAAAGTTGATTTGTGGGTAAAATAAGTGAAAGCATTATTTCCAGTATTGATCTATTCAGCAATCACATTTGACAACTTCTCAAAATATTTGTACTAGTCACATGATCTTTTTAGGCTAGTTTCCAATCTTCAAAAACAGGCTTACATTTTTTAGAGAACGCTACCTGAGGTATAACAAAGCACAAACATGTTTTTCCATGTCTCTTAAGTTCTCCCATATATGGATGGTTGTATACAATAATCCTATTGCAAAAGTGGTTAAATTGATAGATATGGTGACACACCCTTAACTAAAAACAGTGCAGAATAATGCCTGGCTGGAGGGGGAGTGAGCCACCTAAGCTCATGTAACCCAAAATTGCAAGCTCTGATATTGCTATAATTTGGTATACACGTAATCAATGGTCTGCTCTACATAGACACATCAAGAGCATTAGGATATCTTAAAGCATGTAGGAAATAGACCTGTAAGCACACAGATACAATAGGGCGACATGTCAATCATGAATATTTATGATTAAACTTCACTTTTCTGGTAGCTGTTCAAACAACTTTCCATGTCAAATTTGCTGTCATTCAGTTCTGTTCTGTACAGTCTGACAAAAATGTATAGTGGCCAGACACTGAAAACAATTTATTTCCAGTCAAAGGTCCCTCTGTGAATTTCACATGTTTAGCCACTACTCTTGCAATTATGTTAGGGGGGTCCCCCTAGATATGACAGCAAACCTTCTTGCCACAGCTCACATTGATGTGCCATCCTGGATGAGCTGCACTACCTGAGCCACTTGTGTGGGTTGTAGACTCCGTCTCATGCTACCACTAGAGTGAAAGCACCCCCAACATTCAAAAGTGACCAAAACATCAGCCAGGAAGCATAGGAACTGAGAAGTGGTCTGTGGTCACCACCTGCAGAACCACTCCTTTATTGGGGGTGTCTTGCTAATTGCCTATAATTTCCACCTGTTGTCTATTCCATTTGCACAACAGCATGTGAAATGTATTGTCAATCAGTGTTGCTTCCTAAGTGGACAGTTTGATTTCACAGAAGTGTGATTGACTTGGAGTTACATTGTGTTCTTTAAGTGTTCCCTTTATTTTTTTGAGCAGTGTATATATTTTTTAAGGCAGCAGACTGCTTGTCATGGCAACACAAAGTATGAGTCATGAGCCTCTTTGGGGATCAATTAGGCATTTGGGAGGCTCCAACTAAAGGAAAGAGAATCCTGGATTCTAACAACCTCTCCCTATCCCTACAACTTTCCCCCACTGTGGTATAACTTGCCCCTCCAGGATTGAGCTCCTAAATCACCCCTTTACAGACCCGGTGCCAGGTTTGTTTCTTTGGGGGGGAAAGCGTGTGTAAATGGACCATAAGCTGATGGAAAATATGAACACAACATGCAACAATTTTAATAAAAGGAAATCAGTCATAAGGAAATCAGTCAATTGAAATAAATGCAATATGTGCTAATCTATGGATTTCACATGACTTGGTCACAAATACCATTAAAAAAAGGTAGGGAGTGTTGTGTCTTTGGCATCATTAAACTGATTAATCATGTAGCTGTAATTAACTAGGAAGTTGGGGCACCAAGGAAAATATTCAGATTAAAGTTATAATTTTTCTAATATACTTTTCAGATATTTTCATATCTGATCAATAGTAGTCCGATTAATGAATTCTTCTTTACCTCACGTTAGTCTCATTCCAAATGCCGTAAATTGTTGGTTATCTGCACGAACGCAGTCTTCATTCACTATGAGTCATCCATACATCAATTGTCTGAAATAATTTATTTACTAAGTAATTCACAGAAATGCATAAACAAACAGTAGATAGTTACAGTCGTATGAAAAAGTTTGGGCACCCCTGACAATTTATAAATAATTGAGTGTTTCGATCAGCAATTTCATTTTGATCTATCAAATAACTGATGGACACAGTAATATTTCAGTAGTGAAATGAGGTTTATTGGATTAACAGAAAATGTGCAATATGCATCAAAACAAAATTAGACAGGTGCATAAATTTGGGCACCCCAATAGAAAAATCACATCAATATTTAGTAGAGCCTCCTTTTGCTAAAATAACAGCCTCTAGATGCTTCCCATAGCCTCTAATGAGTGTCTGGATTCTGGATGAAGGTATTTTGGACCATTCCTCCTTACAAAACATCTCCAGTTCAGTTAGGTGTGATGGTTGCCGAGCATGGACAGCGCGCTTCAGATCATCCCACAGATTCTCAATGATCTGGGGACTGGGATGGCCATTCCAGAACATTGTACTTGTTCCTCTGCATAAATGCCCGGGTAGATCTTGAGCAGTGTTTTGGGTCGTTGTCTTGTTGAAATAACCAGCCCCGGCGGAACTTCAACTTTGTGACTGATTCTTCAACATTATTCCCAAGAATCTGCTGATATTGAGTGGAATCCATGTGACCCTCAACTTTAACAAGATTCCCAGAACTGGCACTGGCCACACAGCCCCACAGCATGATGGAACCCCCACCAAATGTTACTGTGGGTAGCAAGTGTTTTTCTTGGAACGCTGTGTTCTTTTGCCGCCATGCATAACGTCCCTTGTTATGACCAAATAACTCAATCTTTGTTTCATCAGTCCACAGCACCTTATTCCAAAATGAAGCTGGCTTGTCCAAATGTGCGTTTGCATACCTCAATCGACTCTGTTTGTGGCGTGTGTGCAGAAAAGGCTTCTTCCGCATCACTCTCCCATACAGCTTCTCCTTGTGCAAAGTGCGCTGAATTGTTGAACGATGCACAGTGACACCATCTGCAGCAAGATGATGTTGTAGGTCTTTGGAGGTGGTCTGTGGGCTGCTTTTGACCGTTGTCACCATCCTTTGCCTCTCTGATATTTTACTTGGCCTGCCACTTCTGGCCTTAACAAGAACTGTGCCTGTGGTCTTCCTTTTCCTCACTATGTTCCTCACAGTGGACACTGACAGCTTAACATCTCTTCGATAGCTTTTTGTAGCCTTCCACTAAACCATAATGTTGAACAACCTTTTTTTTTCAGGTCATTTGAGAGTTGTTTTGAGGCCCCCATGTTGCCACTCTTCAGAGGAGAGTCAAAGAGAACAACAACTTGCAATTGGCCACCTTAAATACCTTTTCTCATGATTGGGTGTTCCAATTAATCAGTGCTAAGTAGTTACAGGTAATCAAATCAACAGAATGACAAGGGTGCTCACATTTTTGCATAGCCTATTTTTCACATCTGATTTAATTTCATACAACTTAATATTGCTACAATAAAAATCTTTGTCTGGACAATACCCCAGTACTCAGCTTTTATTAGAAAATTAATGGCATGCCACTGTGATCATTTTCTGTGACGACAGAGTAAATTATTATGCAGCCTCAGAGGGGTGCCCAAACCTTTTCATACGACTTTACAAGGAAATGATAATGGAGTTTCCCTAGTAGGATAAACCAGTATCGCGGCTTGGTGTACAAAAGGGAAGTGGGGGTCGACTGAAATAAGACAACACACAGTTGATAAGTATAACAATTGAAATGCTAATCCTTCGCACATGAACGCTCACTCTTTCGCGAATAATTGCAATCAATATATATATTTACGCTCAGTGTGTCGTCGGATCCCTGTTGAAATGTTTGTTTCTGTTAGAGAGTCTGCCTGTCCGCTCTCTCTGTCGTGGTTAGAATGGGTACTTCAGAGTGACATTCATGGTTGTCGGTCTTCGCGTTCAATGATACCGAATTCCTAGCTGCAGACTAGTAATTAATATCAAAGACTTGTTCTTATTCTGTCGGTATCGATAGTCTGAGTTTAACCACGTGGGATGGTTAAAAGATTCAGCAATCTTCTCAAACCTTGGCCCTCTCGTTATCGAGGTAAGCTGGTCTGCAACCTTTGTCCTCTCGTAATTGAGAGAAACATGGTCTGTTGAGAAATTCTCAAGGTGGGGGTTTTATTCGGAAGAGCAGAAAAAGGCTCATGATGCCAAGTCCTGGCTGTGTTCATGGGGGAGTACCAGTGACTTAAGTGAAACTTTACACAGAAATACAATTCTCTCACATTACATCATTACATAGCATCCCATAATTTCACAAATAGTGTAATCTTTCCTCATTCATCCTGTACAGCAATGAGATGCAAGCCTCATAACTGAGGCTATTATATAAACAGCATTATGGTAATGTGGCCATATTGCCTCTCATGAGTTTCACAAAATTGTATCAAACGGACCAGTTCGTAGCTGGATTCTTCACCGATCTTTTATACCTTCTCCAGAACATAAATGTTGTTCGGACCTCAAGTTCTGTGAGGTGGAAGACATTCCTTTGTTCTCTCTATGAAAACGTCACTCTCTCTCTATACTGTGGCCATGAGGAGATAATCTCCTCCAGGAATTTACAACCTGGGGTCGCAGCAGCCTGAGTGTAGGAGACAGAGAGAGGGGGATGAGCTTGCTGTACCCAAAGAGGGCAACGTATTGACAGGAGTATCAGTATCTGTGTGACCACACATCTCCTTCGCATAGAGTTGATCAGGCTGTTGCTTGTAATCATGTGGAATGTTGTGGAATGATGTCCCACGCCTCTTCAATGGCTTTGTGAAGTTACCGGATATTGTCGGGAACTGGTACATGCTGTGGTACACGTCAATCCAGAGCACCCCAAAACATGTTCAATGGGTGACATGTCTGGTGAGTATGCAGGTCATTTCAGCTTCCAGGAATTGTGTACAGATCCTTGCGACATGGCTCTGCGTTATCATGCTGAAACATGAGGTGATGGTGGAGGATGAATGCACGACAGTGGACCTCAGGATCTTGTCACGGTATCTCTGTGCATTCAAATTTCCATCAATAAAATTAAATTGTTTTCTCTGTTCGTAGCTTATGCCTGCCTATTCCATAACCCCACCTCCACGTTGACATGAGCAAACTGCTAGCCTAGACAACGCCCTACACGCTGACTGCCATCTGCCTGGTACATTTGAAGCCAAGATTCATCCATGAAGAGTATACTTCTCCAGTGTGCGGCCATCGAAGCTGAGCATTGGCCCACAAGTCGGTTACAACGCCGAACCGCAGTCATGTCAAGACCCTGGTGAAGACGAGCACGCAGATGAGCTTCCCTGAGACAGTTTCTGACTATTTGTGCAGAAATTCTGACAGTTTGTGCAGTACCATGGTAGACCCTCGTACTTCAAGGCTAAAACCATGGTATAAGTGAAAGTACCATAGTAGTACCATGATATAAATGAAAGAACCGAAGGGTATTATAAGAAACTGTTTATTTGTTAATCATGATTTATTTCAAATAATCCCTTTAACAGTTACTTTAGTTAAGAACTTAGATTTGGTAACACATTCAAGCAACATTTTTTATCAAATTAAGCTCTATATGCTTTATTCCATGTGAAGCTGTATAGTGGATATGTGACTACTTTATGAAAGTGGATATGTTGATCTCGTGCAGGACTCTCCGACCAAGCTACCCACCTGTAGGTTTTCCCCAGTTGTAACTAACCTGATTGAACTTATCAACTAGCTAATTAGAATCAGGTGCGCTAGATTAGGGTTGGAGAGCCTTGATCTCGTGGATATTTTGTCTGTTGTAAAATGGTACACTTGCAAGTGTTGCAGAAAAAGAGGAAACTCCGAACTCAGCTGTGGAGTCATTACTGATTGCGATGTAATTATTCATGTATCTTGGTCTTGACTTTGTATTTTTACCTAAGATTCCTCTTGAAAAGCCCAGTGCAGTCAAAAATGTGATTTTCCTGTGTTATATCTCCAGAGGTTGGAATAATACAGTGAAATTGCAAATGTGATAATGCCCTTTTAGTGTAAGAGCTGTTTGAAAAGACTAAAATTGCCTAAAATTGCAACCTGTTTTGGTGGGATGGAGTTTTGGTCTGCCTGGTGGCGTCACCAGGTGGCTCAATTAGTTAATATACCAACAAGAAAGAGAGTTCTAAACATTTAGTTTTCAGTTACCCTCTCCACACTCCTAGCAAAATTATTGCTCTTTGCTAAGATGTTTCTTTACCATTTTAATTGAAAACAATTACAGTAAGGTACTTATTGTTACCCAAAAATAATTTGATATTGAGATAAAAACAGCTGCATTGGACCTTTAATGAAAAGCACAATATAAATAAAATGAGCATCGACTTCCACGTGCAGTGCTTCCCTAATGTCTCCATTAGGTAAGGTGTTGATCATGAGTTTGATTCTCTTCGCCACACAGGAACTGTGGCGGGAGATAGCGAGCTTAATTTACCATACTGTATTTTATTTGACGTTGTGTAAATATTAATTACAAATATATATAGAAAGGCACATTGTCAAAATACAATTTGGCATGCATTTAAAATGGAGTAAACATTCAAAAGACTTGACCCATCTTGCCTGTCTACTAACTAACAGGTCTCCGTCACAGTATGAGCACCCAGCATCTCCGTCCTTTCCTAAATCAAAGAGACCATTACGACTACATCACTGGAAGAGGAGAGGGCCCCTGTACATAAATATACACATAAATATACATTCAAAAAAAACTTAACATGCACATACAGTTTGGTCCAACTTTAACAGTAGTCAGCTCAAGTACAGTATTGACCCAGACTCGTCCTGAGAGAGACAAACCAATCACTTCACCTTTCCCCAAACAACATGCCAAACAAGCGGGGGGGGGGGTTTTTGGCACATTTTTGTGGAATATGCATGTCAAAACCTAATAGCCTTCTCCACCTCTCCTCAGAACTGAAACACCTTCCGTTTGCATCTCTCTCCCAGTCCTGTTTAGGTGTCTAGTGGTATGTACTCTGAAGTAAGATCATGTCGTTATCGTAAGCGCTCGCTTTGCATGGTTATTAAAATATCTTAAAAACACATGTATCCTTAAACATGGTAATTCAGAAGCAAAGCACAAAATATTTAGGTCAGAAAAAAACAAAAAAAATGTTTAAAGAATTTGAACAGGAACACCGTACAGTACCCTGTGAATCCATAGGAGGTGCAGTTCAGCTTGTTATACAGTAGATCGAGTCATGAGTAAAGCCAAACCAAAGGCGCATGATAACCCTGCAAAAACTATTCTTTCCAGTTATAAATCCAAAAATGTCATTGAACAAATGCATTGTTGGTCTTCTATCAGAGCAGAACACAGTCTTTCTTGATGCTGGGTTTTGTTCCCGGTATGTGCCTTGTGAGTTGGGCAAGAGACAGGAACTTTGAACACTTTTCTCCGTCTAGAGGTTTGGGAGATGAGGATCATTTGGAAAGTTTGCTGATGACACGGATGAGAGCGGCATTCTCATCCTTTAGCCTCTGGTTGTCTGCTCGGAGATCCACCAGCACCTGGAAATAACACGATAACCAGGGAGGACAGACAACATCAGGGACAAATAGATGTTTTTTTTAAATCATCGTGATCAGTTGATGGAAATCAATTGGTTATTGTATGTTAGAGATAATGCAATGTAGAGCAGTACAGAATAAAACCATATTCTCAGAACACAGTTTTTGGGTTGTTTAACATAGTGTTTGGGGTAGATTGTCATTAATGTTTGTGTAATTTAGAGTTGGTTTGAGTACTTTTATGTGGTTAATGTTTTCAGTAGTTTAGTTTTTTTCTTTTTTTTTGGGGGGGGGGGGGGGGGGGGGGGGGGGGGGGGGGGGGGGGGGTCAGTATGTTGGGTTGTTTTGGGTAGTCAGTAGGATCCCAAAGCACATAATCAATGCTAACAATTATGCAGGTTAATTCAAGTCTGAACAGACAAGTTGAATAGGCTAGCCCCGGTGACTGAACAATTCCCTTATACCTTCAGCTCATCCTCCAGTTCCACTGCTTTTCTCTGGAGTGCTCTTTTCTCCTGCGAGCAAAACAGACACTGATTTTTTAACTCACTCCCACATAGGTATGCAGCCTTTACAGCTAATGACATTAGGTTATATTCCATTTGACCTCAATTGATCCAATAAATAAATAATTTCCTGAATTGGGAAGCTAACAGTGAAATGGACCCTAAAACATGAACACAGACAGTTTAAGAGGGGACTCACAAATCTCTCCAGTTCCAGCAGGGCCGGCCTCTCGGTGTTGCTCTCTTGACTCTGCAATGGAGACAAGGAGACAGTTACAACAGGGCCAGTGATTGACATGCACAGCTCAACACAGAAGCCGAGCACGATAAATTACAACACATTCTGTGTGCTATCTGGAATCCATCTTTGTGTTCCTAACAATACTGTGTACTGTTTGTCTTACACAACGTAACTTCTCTCTACATTGTCAGAGGCGGACACAGAACAGTCAGGTCCCGCCACATGACCAGCGACAGCACTTCTAGGATCTGCCTCCCTGACAGTGTCCCAATACTTAGTCTCCCTCCTTTCCACTGCTATGTGGATCTAATATATTGAAATGGAATACCTGATCATCATATCCAGACTTATCTGTAGTTCACTGTCTGTAGTTATGAGCGAGAGAAGACAAGGAAAAGAGTCATGGCACATGGCTTTGTTATACCATGGTCATCGAAATCCAGACCGGATCATATCCTCACCTGTCGGAGTCTCTCCAGCTCCACTTTGCTCTGGCTGAGCAGCAGCGCCGTCTCCTGCAGCTTGTCTCTGAGCAGGCTGTTCTCCTGCAGCACCGACATGTACAGCTAGGGGGCAACACACATACAGGGATTCGGTCATAGCCTCTGCAGTTCTAAATACATTCCGTTTAAGCGGTTTAAACTCCTATTTCCCAGCTAGTCGACTGCATCCATTCATTCATTCCCAACAGAGCATGTTATTCTCTCACTTATTAAAACCTTATAGATTCCATCTTTCAAGTGCCTGAAGAATGTGTGTATTTAAAAATCACTGGGAGTTGTCAACAATACCATTTTGTACTCTGGTGAAGAATCTCCCAACTGAGGCTCACTGCAAAGATAGAGTACATGATTTATGCAATACAAAAGAGGTTTAGTAATTCAGTATACTGTAGTATAGAAATTAAAAAACAGATACCTGGGTGAACTATGATGATGGTTTTCATCCTGTTGGGCTTCATCCATTGCATCCAAATGTTCATTCTTGTAAGAAAAATAGATACAGTGTATGATGAACATTGTAAAAAAAGACCACGTTGACAATGGCACGTTTGACATTGACCACTAAGATTTGACCAGGCATTGTAATACAAGACCATTTCTGTGACAAACCATCAGATTCCAACATTTTGGGAGGGAGGGGAAGTCCTATATTTCAGGTCTACACTATAAAGCAGTCAAAATACAGAAATGTAGCAATTACACAACTGAAAAAGGGGGGGGGGGGGGGGGGTATGGAGTTCCTGTTCTGAGGACAAGGTTACAACATACTGTTGCATTTCCTCTTTGTCTTTGTAGGACATAACATTTACGTTGTACTTGTGGCATGTTGGAAGTGGACAAGAAAGAGTGATATTGGTTGATAGTCGAATTAAAGTTCAATCAGTTTATACAAAAAGGAAATGGTCAAACGATTAGAACAAAGACATCAATAGCTCCAGCACGAACACTATGAATATGTGTGAAGGGTGTGAATATGAATATGTTCCTCTGCTTACCCCTAGTTGAACCACCCCGGTGGAGCGTCTCTCTCTCCTTCCCTTCCGTCGATCCCTCACTCCTAACCGCGTCTCTCCCTCGGACCCGACCTCCTTCACTGGGTCGGTGTCTACAATACAATTGGAACAGAACGACATTGATAGATCAATAGGCATTCAACAGCACGGCTCTAAACTAACTTTTTCCACCGGTGGTACTGTACAATGTAGGCTACATGTGATGGCACAGTTTGATAAACAAATGCCTTGCAATTGTTACAAATCATCAAGATATCATTCAGCCAGGTATTTAATTGGCAAGTTTTTTTGGGAAAGCCTTTAGGAATGTTCATTCAAACAGCCCATGACTGAATTTAGCTTTGCAAAGATTAAACCAAGACTTCGGGACAAACTTTATGAATACCTGGTCTGCATACCCATTGTTGCATACCTTTATAATACATTTTTAAAAAGCTAAAAATTGTGAACCAAAAAGTAACGTGAAAAAAAAAATGCCAACTTGATGTTTTCCTGACACGAAAATACTTTTAAAACTAGGATTCATAATCCTGTCTTCCTGAATGGCATTACTATGAATACATGAAAACAGCACATTTTTACCCACCACAGTCCCACTCACCTCTCTCAGCAGGTGTTATGGTGACTATAGGGCTGACATGCAGGATGTTGCTAGGTGGTGGATCGGCCGGTTTGGCTACGCTCTTCTCTGCCTCCTTCAAGTCAGTGAGCGTCACACCCTGTCACAGGAAACAAGCAAAGAAATCATGTTTGTTATTTATGCTGAAAGGTGGTCAGTTAAGGTGACAAGATCCATTTAAAGTCCTCTGTAAGAGACGTAAAGAGATGGTTTATTGTGACCAGTACCTGTGTGGAGCGGCGAGACTGGCGCATGAGGCGTGATCGTGCCTTCCTCTGAGACTCAGACTCCTCGTCTCTTACAGGGGCCTGGAACCTGAGGAGCAAACATCCACACAGCTCCATTAGAACCCTTAGATTCACAATGCTCTAAAAGAACACATCCACACAGCTCCATTAGAACCCTTAGATTCACAATGATCCAAAAGAACACATCCATGCAGCTCCATTAGAACCCATAGATTCACAATGCTCCAAAAGAACACATCCATGCAGCTCCATTAGAACCCTTAGATTCACAATGCTCCAAATTAGAACACAATGCTCCAAAAGAACACATCCATGCAGCTCCATTAGAACCCTTAGATTCACAATGCTCCAAAAGAACACATCCATGCAGCTCCATTAGAACCCTTAGATTCACAATGCTCCAAAAGAACACATCCATGCAGCTCCATTAGAACCCTTAGATTCACAATGCTCCAAAAGAACACATCCATGCAGCTCCATTAGAACTCTTAGATTCAGAGCCGTAACCAGGGTTGGGGGTTTTAGTGAGGATTTTTTTCTCGCATTTATATACAATTAAATAAACTTTAAAATGCTATTTGGAGAACAGCAAAAACGACCCCAGCCATTATCACCTTGGCTGCTCCAGGTTCATTCACCTCAGTCAATCTACAAACACAAAGCCTATTAGCTATACACAATTGTAACGTTATACCCCTGAAAGGGGGAATTATCAGAAATTATCCACACTAACGAGTAGCATCAGAAAATGTTCAGTCAGTTGTAATGATGAATTGCATAAGATAATCAACTCTATACATAGATATCAATTTTCTCAAATGATGTTGCGTTCACATTTATTTTCCAAGGCATTACTAATCAAGCTCTGCACAAACGGACATCAATGGAGCACACAGATGATCGTTTTATCATATTCACATGAATTATTAGCATATTAACTTACGATTCTGTATTAACATCAGTGATGTAGTGGTAAAAAAGGTGGCTAATGGGTAAACTATAAACTCCAGTGGGCGATTAAGACTAACAAGAGAGTTGGGTCAACACATCCACACAGCTGCACTAGAAGATGTATATTCAGAATGCTCCAACACATCCACTAGAAGATGTATATTCAGAATGCTCCAACACATCCACTAGAAGATGTATATTCAGAATGCTCCAACACATCCACTAGAAGATGTATATTCAGAATGCTCCAACACATCCACTAGAAGATGTATATTCAGAATGCTCCAACACATCCACTAGAAGATGTATATTCAGAATGCTCCAACACATCCACTAGAAGATGTATATTCAGAATGCTCCAACACATCCACTAGAAGATGTATATTCAGAATGCTCCAACACATCCACTAGAAGATGTATATTCAGAATGCTCCAACACATCCACTAGAAGATGTATATTCAGAATGCTCCAACACATCCACTAGAAGATGTATATTCAGAATGCTCCAACACATCCACTAGAAGATGTATATTCAGAATGCTCCAACACATCCACTAGAAGATGTATATTCAGAATGCTCCAACACATCCACTAGAAGATGTATATTCAGAATGCTCCAACACATCCACTAGAAGATGTATATTCAGAATGCTCCAACACATCCACTAGAAGATGTATATTCAGAATGCTCCAACACATCCACACAGCTCCACTAGAAGATGTATATTCAGAATGCTCCAACACATCCACACAGCTCCACTAGAAGATGTATATTCAGAATGCTCCAACACATCCACACAGCTCCACTAGAAGATGTATATTCATAATGCTCCATAAGAACACCTCCATAAAAGCACATCCCCTTAATTTACAGCAGAAGACACTCACTCCTCTACTAAAACACATTGATAGTGCTTGAACAACTGCCTGTGTGTTGAGCCTTTCATTCATTAGCTCTCATCATCACTTCCTTCTTATGTGCCACACCCTGCCTCCTGCTACACCAACTATTCACATATCTTTCCGGTAGTTGTGCCAGGCCACCATGCTTTAATGTGTGTTTACTGTGCGTCATGTGGCTCTTACTTCCGTCTGTCTGGGTTGGTGTTGTTGGGACTATCAGCCAGGGGGTCTTTCCTCTGGGGGGTGGGCTGGACCCGGGCTGTACGACTGGCTCTGTCCTGGTCCCGCTCCTCCACATCCTTCTCCTCTGCCGAAGGATGCTGAACCACAGGCAAGACAGGACCACAGGCAAGACAGGACCACGTTGATACAGAGAAATAATAACATTCCTCTTGACAGTAATCGAGTCATTGTTGCTAGGCTGATGATTCACATTTTTGTGTGTAAAGCACAACAGGCCCAGGTAGACTACACAACATCTACAGTATAGCTTAAGATGCATTGAGACATGTCTTACCTTTTCAGCGGGGCTGACGGTGGAGGTGGCACTCTCTGTGTCTGGACTGGATAGAGTGGAGCCTTCTAAGAAAGATAGACAGGAGGTGTACTCTGGTCAGTGGGTAATCCTGAATGGGTATTCAAAATGTCTGTGTGTGTGTGTGAGAGAGTGAGATCAGCCATATGTTATATACCAGGGCTGCTCTCTTTCTCCTCGCTGAGCTCCAGGCCTTCAGACCTCCTCTCTTTAGACTGGTCCTGCACGTTCATCTTCTCCCTACTGCTCATCCTGCACACGGAGGTCCTGAAACACACGGAGATTATTACTATCAGCATTTCACAGAAATAGGCAGCATTGATATTCTTTACCCTTCTCCCAAAGTGTGCTCTCGTTCACTCCCCTCCGTGCATTGAAAAGCTTTGGATTGGTGCATACATGGGAGGAGATAATGATCGGAATGTAGCCATGAAATTCATTGCAGGAACGCATCCAGTTCTGACACTGTCCAACACAATCCTCCCTGCTATTATTTAGGCTGCCCTGGGGCGGCAAGGTAGCCTAGTGGTTAAAGCGTTGGACTAGTAACCGGAAGGTTGCAAGTTCAAATCCCTGAGCTGACAAGGTACAAATCTGTCGTTCTGCCCCTGAACAGGCAGTTAACCCACTGTTCCTAGGCCGTCATTGAAAATAAGAATTAGTTCTTAACTGACTTGCCTGGTTAAAAGGTTTAAAAAAACAAGGAAGACTGCTTTTTCATAGTCAGCCATCTTTGTAAAATAACACTCAAATGAAGAACTATCCAATTGTATCTCATCTACATTTCTAAGGAAGACAAAACCATCTTTCTGCATGAGGCCAAGCCCACCACATTTACTCCAACTACAACCTAACTGCAAAATAACTACGACAGATCAGAAGAGGAAAACCTCCGTTGTTTGTTATCAGATGCAGTAATAATAAGGCATATACTGACCTCTGTCGTTTGTTATCAGATGCAGTAATAATAAGGCATATACTGACCTCCGTCGTTTGTTATCAGATGCAGTAATAATAAGGCATATACTGACCTCCGACGTTTGTTATCAGATGCAGTAATAATAAGGCATATACTGACCTCTGTCGTTTGTTATCAGATGCAGTAATAATAAGGCATATACTGACCTCTGTCGTTTGTTATCAGATGCAGTAATAATAAGGCATATACTGACCTCCGACATTTGTTATCAGATGCAGTAATAATAAGGCATATACTGACCTCCGACATTTGTTATCAGATGCAGTAATAATAAGGCATATACTGACCTCCGACGTTATCAGATGCAGTAATAATAAGGCATATACTGACTTCTGTCGTTATCAGATGCAGTAATAATAAGGCATATACTGACCTCTGTCGTTATCAGATGCAGTAATAATAAGGCATATACTGACCTCTGTCGTTATCAGATGCAGTAATAATAAGGCATATACTGACCTCTGTCGTTATCAGATGCAGTAATAATAAGGCATATACTGACCTCTGTCGTTTGTTATCAGATGCATTAATAATAAGGCATATACTGACCTCTGTCGTTATCAGATGCAGTAATAATAAGGCATATACTGACCTCTGTCGTTATCAGATGCAGTAATAATAAGGCATATACTGACCTCTGTCGTTTGTTATCAGATGCAGTAATAATAAGGCATATACTGACCTCTGTCGTTATCAGATGCAGTAATAATAAGGCATATACTGACCTCTGTCGTTTGTTATCAGATGCAGTAATAATAAGGCATATACTGACCTCTGTCGTTATCAGATGCAGTAATAATAAAGCATATACTGACCTCCGTCGTTTGTTATCAGATGCAGTAATAATAAGGCATATACTGACCTCCGACATTTGTTATCAGATGCAGTAATAATAAGGCATATACTGACCTCTGTCGTTATCAGATGCAGTAATAATAAGGCATATACTGACCTCTGTCGTTATCAGATGCAGTAATAATAAGGCATATACTGACCTCCGTCGTTTGTTATCAGATGCAGTAATAATAAGGCATATACTGACCTCTGTCGTTATCAGATGCAGTAATAATAAGGCATATACTGACCTCCGTCGTTTGTTATCAGATGCAGTAATAATAAGGCATATACTGACCTCTGTCGTTTGTTATCAGATGCAGTAATAATAAGGCATATACTGACCTCCGTCGTTTGTTATCAGATGCAGTAATAATAAGGCATATACTGACCTCCGACATTTGTCATCAGATGCAGTAATAATAAGGCATATACTGACCTCCGACGTTTGTTATCAGATGCAGTAATAATAAGGCATATACTGACCCCCAACGTTTGTTATCAGATGCAGTTATAATAAGGCATATACTGACCTCCGTCGTTTGTTATCAGCTTTCGCAGCAGTAGAGCCTGCAGGGTTCTGTCTGTCCATTATGGACTGCTCATTACGCCACTGTGAAGGGACACTCGGTCATCAGTGACACAAATATGACCACTGTCATTAGATAACGCACATAATAATAATAATATTGCAAGGCAAATATAGTAGCAAGAGTCATGACAGCATCACTCATCAGTAAGAGAAACATAGGAAGACTGCCTTTTGCAGAACAGCCTAATATTACATGGCAAATATGGCAACTAGTCAAATTATACTGTTCTGAAAAGATGTGAAATCTACAATTAATATTTCTCAAATCAGGCAGTTTTGTATTAGCCATCTAGATAAATATTTTGCACACATGAACAGTGACAAAAAAGGGAAGTCTCACGTTGGCTTGTTTCTGTGACAGCTCCTCCAGCAGTGACACAACACTCTCATCAGCGACATCAAACGGAGTCTGACCCTGCAGGGTTGACGTTACAAAAATGACGTTACAAAGACATTATGTGGTATCACACTTCCTAACACATGGCGAAGCTATATTAGCCTAGCATTTCATAAAGTAGTAACAAATACTACAGAGACCTGGTATACAAGCAGTCGACAATATTTCCCAGTACATTGAGTGTCTTGAGGAGGACGGGCTCACTGTAATTAGCTGGAATAGAATAAATGGAACAGTAATCAAACATATTGAAATCACGTTGGTCTCCGTTCCATTAATTCCATTCATTACAATGAGCTCGTCCTCCTATAGCTCCTCCCACCAGCCTCCACTGGTATACATGTGTATGGCTCTAGTCGGTCTGTCGGTCTCACCCCATTGCTGCAGGCCTCCATGTCGCAGAGCTGTTCAGCCAGTATCCTGCAGGCATCTCCCTGCCCCCAGTGTGACGCTGCGTGGAGAGGCGTCCAGCCATCACAGTCCATCTCTGACACGTCCAGACCACACTGGCATAGCAGTCTGAACCATAACAACACGGAGTTGCTTAGCACAGAGAGCAAAGCAGAAAGCCTATGCAATTTAGTTAATTCATTTTGTCTCTTCGTTTTTTAACAATGCCCTGCTTTTCCATAAACTCAAGAGTTATTGAGCTTGTCAATGGCTGTGAGGGAGACAGAGAATTGGGACACGGGTCATGGACACTCACTTGATCGCTTCCAGGTAGCCCTTGGCTGCAGCCACATGAAGGGGAGTGGCCCCAGTTTTGGGATGCCGTAGTTCTGAGGGAAGCCCCTCTGTCAGCCAGGCCCTGGCGTCTTTCATGATCTGCTCCTCCTCCACCCGCTTAGCTGCCTCTACGTCCACACCTGAGACGGGAATGAAATGTATAATCAACAACTGAACTGGTAGTCGTGAAGCTTTTTCCTCTCTCAACTCCATTGAAAAAGGGGGAGCCTTATTCTTGTTTCGCTCGATATAAAAAGTGATAGCATCACAAGCCAAAGATTGGCTAAGAGTGTGCCATGGCTTCGCTTCCTTCTCTGTACCTAAGTAAGTCTTTATAAATCAGACACCACAACACTCATCACCCTGAATCTCTCCTTTGTTTCCTCCCTGTGTTGGTAGTACAGTACTCACCTTGTCTCACCATGTATTGGTGCAGGAGCGACTCAGTGGCCTCGTCTTCAGCTATATCTAGGGGGACGTCGCCATCGCAGTTCACAGCAGTGAGAGACGCACCCTGCTGCAAAAGGAAACTGAGATATCGAAAGAGAGTTTGAAACCATCCACAAGAGAGAAACAGGCCACATAACCAAGAGTAAACAAAATGCAGTTGGCCAGCATTACAGGCCCTGCTGTACCAGACAACAATACAGCATTGTTGAATGGAGAAACATTGGCACAGGGAGGCTAAGGCTACCAAATCGGGTTAACTCAATTGCAACGACTGCCCAACATTATAACAGAGGAATGTAGAAAGCTTTCATATGTAGCCCCTATTCTATTGCCTGATGTTGAAGTGATATACTGTACTGTACATACTCAGTGATCTCTAGGTTCCCACAGGTGGCTGCCACATGCAGCGGAGTCCAGCCCTCACTGTCCACCTGGTTTATGTTGGCACCCTGAGCCAGGAGAAAGACCATCACCTCCATGCTCCCATCTATACAAGCCTACAATGAATGAGGAGAGAGGGTGATGATAATCAATGCTCCAGTATGACTTATAGGTTGTAGAGTCAATACACAGACACTACATTCTACTCATTTACCACAAGTCATTACCTGGTGAAGAGCTGTGATTCCGTCAGCATTGGCACAATTCACAACCTCTCCCCGATAGTCTCCATTTTTGCCTTCCGTCTCTCTTGCATCTTTCAGCATCTCCTGGGCCTCATCTGTGTCACCACTGGCACAAGCTGCCAGGAACTCTGCAGCAGTATCAAACCGCACTCGCCTCCTACAGTCGAGGTCATCATTTAGTGACAATACTCAGGATATTAAAAAGTTAATATTTTACCAGCACTCCATGGCAGCTACTCAAACCTCATTATTTGCATACATGAAAGGCAGATCATATTCCCCTCCTCCAAATAGTCCATGTTAAAGCCAGAGGTTGTCAACAACAGTGGCGGTCTGTAGATAACTAGATATGTAGTTAGCTAACTTAACTATGTTGCTGGCTGACTAGTTAACTGCCTGCTAGCTTTCCAAAATGACTAGCCAGCCAATGTAGGTGTGTTAGGTACATAGTATCCCGTCGAATACTGTAGAAAACTGTTCTAAATCTACTAGTAGACAAGCACACACGAATGTGTTGTGTCTGTAATCATTGTTGTGATTACAGACATAGCTAGTTAGCGAGATAAACATTCAAGTATCAGTAAAGCTAGCTAGCAAGTGCCTAGCCCACGCACAGCATTCCTGAATAGCATCCGGTATAGTACTAGCTAGCTAGCGAGAACCTAGCTAGCTGGCTATGTAGTAATGCATCAATTTGACAATACAGTACCTTCGTTTGAGTAGAATACTATGGGCTTCCCCGGTGGTCGATCCGCTTCCCTTCACATCCTGAGGATGGTCCCTTGAAACGGCGTTGTTCACGGCCTCCGAGCCGCCTACATCCTCGACATCGCCCCGCCACCTTCGCCTGGGCACAGCCGGTTCTCTTTCGGTGCTTGAACCGGACCAGCGCTTCAATTGTTCCTGCCGTTTATCCTTTGCTGTGTCCCCCATTATTATCCGACAAGGACTTTATTCTATAAAATATATATTCGATAGAAAAGACACACCCTCCATGTGTATAGTTTCACTTCCTTATTCAAAACACTGGGTGTGAAGCCAAAGATGGTGCATAAATAAAGATGTCCCACTCAGGCCGTTAACCATTGAAAAAAATGTGTCACAGTTCCGGTCTGCTTAAGGAGTGGCTCTCCCGTAGATGGGTTAGCTGGCAACGAAAACGATGCGCACGCTTCAATGGAGGCAGAAGTTTGTGTGTTGTTGTGATTCTGGATGGCCAGATAGCAACAATGACAAGAAGCTGCCATGTTGGGGCATCGTAGGTGGCTCATTTCAGCTAGTTTAATCTTGTTATTGATACCATGTATTGTGTTGGGGTGTTTAGACTGATGCAATGTCTATGCTAATGTGACAAAAATTTACTAGCTAATTAATGAACAATGTAACTATGTATTTGAGAGACAAGTGCTCATTGTGCAAAGTATTTATATTTTCAATAAACATTGGAGACAAAATATAGTTTACATGTTGTCCACAATCAAAGCCAACCCTGTCTGTTTTGCCCAATAGTCAGCCACAGTGGGCGGGTCATAACACCTATAAAACATAGCGGTAAAACATGGAAATAATTCCAAACATTTTTCACGTTGGGAATTTTACAAACACTTTAAATTAAGTGTGTGTTTGGTGTAGGCTTTCCTTGCTGTGACGGTTTTGACAAACGTTTAATTCTCTCTCAGACAAGGTGAGTTTTATCAATATATTTGCCTCAATTTACTCTCACATTCGAAACGCTAATTACCAACATAGAAGACCTCAGCAAGCGCAATCAGAGACATGTATCCAATCCAAGATGATTCCATGTGCTGTATTTAAATTAATTGAATAAAGTGTAGACATTCTTCTGTCCCCTTTCTCTGTCTTAGTTAACCACTGACTACACTTTAGCTAGCTAGTTAGCTAAGCAGTAGATTAGAACATATGTTTGTATTACTTTGCCTAGTTAATTGTTCAGCTAGCAGAGCAGTAGATCATAAAATCATTTTGTATTACTTAGCCTAAATAATTGTCTGTACTGTATGTCGACTGTGGTGTCTATTTCAGACCTTTATGGCATTTTTAAAGGATACGCATAAGATAAATAAAAAGGGAGAAGACTACTATACGCCTGGCCATGTGGAGAAGTACAGCCAGAGTGACGGGCAATTTACCATGACGGATAAAGTTTATCCTGCGTCAGTGAGTTAAAAAAATACCTTGTTTTATACTGCTGTCAACATTCTACAGGGAAGAGCTACTTTATCAATTACACAGTGCATTTGGAAAGTATTCAGACCTCTAGACTTTTTCCACATTTTGTAACATTACAGCCTTATTCTAAAATGAATTGAATCCATGTTTTTCCTCATCAATCTACACACTACCCCATAATGACAAAGTGAAAACAGGTTTAGACATTTTGGGACATTTATAAAACAGAAACCTTATATACATAAGTATTCAGACCCTTTGCTAAGAGACTAGAAATGTATCTCCGGTGCATCCTGTTCCATTGATCATCTTTGACATGTTTCTTCAACTTGATTGGAGTCCACCTGTGGTAAATTGATTGGACATGATTTAGAAAGGTACACGCCTGTCTAAGGTCCCACAGTTGCCAGTGCATGTCCTAGAGCTGGCCGCCCCAGCCTAGCTGAGCAATCGGGGGAGAAGGGCCTTGGTCAAGGAGGTGAGCAAGAACTCAATGGTCACTCTGACAGAGCTCCAGAGTTTATCTGTGGTGATGGGAGAACCTTCCAGAAGGACAACCATCTCTGCAACACTCCACCAATCAGGCCTTTATGGTAGTGGCCAGACGGAAGTCACTCCTCAGTAAAAGGCACATGACAGCCCGCTTGGAGTTTGCCAAAAGGCGCCTGAAGACTGATCACAAGAAACAAGATTCTCTAGTCGGATGAAACCAAGATTGGACTCTTTAGCCTGAATGCCAAGTGTCACGTCTGAAGGAAACCTGGCAGCATCCCTAGGGTGAAGCACGGTGGTGGCAGCATCATGCTGTGGGTATGGTTTTCAGCGGCAGGGACTGGGAGACTAGTCAGGATCGAGGGAAAGATGAACAGAGTAAAGTACAGAGAGATTCTTGATGAAAACCTGCTCCAAATCGCTCAGGTTCACCTTCCAACAAAACAACGACCCTGCCAAGACGGCGCAGGAGTGTCTTCGGTACAAGTCTCTGAATGTCCTTGAGTGGCCTAGCCAGAGCCTGGCCTTGAACCCTATCAAACTGCTCTGGAGAGACCTGAAAAAAGCTGTGCAGCGACGCTCCCCATCCAACCTGACAGAGCTTGAGAGGATCTGCAGAGAAGAATGGGAGAAACTATCAAAATACAGGTGTGCCAAGATTGTAGCATCAAACTCAAGAACACTTGAGACTGTAATCGCTGCCAAAGGTGCTTCAACAAAGTACTAAGTAAAGGGTCTGAATGTGATAGTTTTTCTTTTAATATACATTTGCAGAAAAGGTGTTTTTGCTTTGTCATTATGAGGTATAGCTTGATGAGAGGAAGAAACAATTTAATACATTTTATAATAAGGCTATAATGTAACAAAATGTGGGGGGAAATCACAGGCTCTGAATACGTTCTGAATGCACTGTATCACTCATCAGATTACCCCGGATGAAAGACTTAGATGAGTGAGTGATTACTCTGTCCTAGAATGTTGTCATGAGACTGAATCTAAAAATCTATTGACATCCAGAATTGAATGGTTTAGACATCCAGTGTAGTGTGTATTGTAGTTTCATAACCAATCTTGAAAGGCTTTATTTATTCGGAGTGGTACATGCATTCACAGTCTTGGTTTATAAGATCCTTCCCACTATTTGATTAGTGTGTCAAGTGTTATCAATTAAATGTTTAATGAAAAACTGCACTTGTCATGTGAAAATTACAGTTAAATATTCTACAGCTGTAATGTCATCAATCAAATCAAACTTTACTCATGAAAATCCACAATGGATAAAATGAATGGTGAAAAAACAGTTGGAACCATTTCCCTGTGTGACCACTAGGTTTTATGGGTATTATGACAACTCCACTGTGCCCCACAGTGGATGTGTCATTATACCCATAAAACCATTGTGGATGTTAGAAACTCTTTAAAAAAAAAAGGTCTGTTTTGTGAAGACTTACACTGGTGTGATGTTTTAAACAGTTCAAATCTCTCTTGGACAATGTGACTTGTCAAAAATGAAATGCTAATCTGTAATCATACAGAACTACAAATGTCTGTCTCAAGCTTCACATCTCACCAGGGCCATGATGATCTGGAGGAGACTGTAGAATTGAGGCAATGTTCAGAATCTCTGGATTAACTGCTAAATTTAGTAATTCATAAATTGGTTCAAGTTGTTTAAATTGACAATTCTGTGAACTGTCTTGTGCAAGTTTTTAATAAAAAATGCCTGTTATCTAGCTAGGTAGCTCAGTTAGTTATCAACATTAGACTGCTATTCGCCATTTAGCCAGGCTATTTGCCTAGCCATTTAAATGCATGAGAAATTCATAAAAACAAGTTTCTTTCTTTGGCTTTTATAAACCAACAATCTAGCATGGTAGCTAACTTGGAAGCTATGGCTAGGTATTCTTGATAATCAAAAACTATTTTATTTGTCACATACACGTGTTTAGCAGATGTTAATGCAAGTGTAGCGAAATGCTTGTGCTTCTAGTTCCGACAGTGCAGTAATATCTAACAATCCTGCAACAACTACCTAATACACACAAATCTACAGGGGAGAATATGTATATTTACATTTACATTTAAGTCATTTAGCAGACGCTCTTATCCAGAGCGACTTACAAATTGGTGCATTCACCTTATGACATCCAGTGGAACAACCACTTTACAATAGTGCATCTAAATATTTTAAGGGGGGGGGTGAGAAGGATTACTTTATCCTATCCTAGGTATTCCTTAAAGAGGTGGGGTTTCAGGTGTCTCCGGAAGGTGGTGATTGACTCCGCTGTCCTGGCGTCGTGAGGGAGTTTGTTCCACCATTGGGGAGCCAGAGCAGCGAACAGTTTTGACTGGGCTGAGCGGGAACTGTACTTCCTCAGTGGTAGGGAGGCGAGCAGGCCAGAGGTGGATGAACGCAGTGCCCTTATTTGGGTGTAGGGCCTGATCAGAGCCTGGAGGTACTGAGGTGCCGTTCCCCTCACAGCTCCGTAGGCAAGCACCATGGTCTTGTAGCGGATGCGAGCTTCAACTGGAAGCCAGTGGAGAGAGCGGAGGAGCGGGGTGACGTGAGAGAACTTGGGAAGGTTGAACACTAGACGGGCTGCGGCGTTCTGGATGAGTTGTAGGGGTTTAATGGCACAGGCAGGGAGCCCAGCCAACAGCGAGTTGCAGTAATCCAGACGGGAGATGACAAGTGCCTGGATTAGGACCTGCGCCGCTTCCTGTGTGAGGCAGGGTCGTACTCTGCGGATGTTGTAGAGCATGAACCTACAGGAACGGGCCACCGCCTTGATGTTAGTTGAGAACGACAGGGTGTTGTCCAGTATATGGATGAGTGATGGCCAAGTGGCATAGGCAAGGTGCAATAGATGGTATAAAATATAGTATATACATGTGATGAGTAATGTAAAATATGTAAACATGATTAAAATTGCATTATTTAGAGTGGATTGTATGAAGTGACTAGTGATCCATTTATTAAAGGGGCCAGTGATTGGGTCTCAATGTAGGCAGCGGCCTCTGAGTGAGTGATTGCTGTTTAGCAGTCTGATGGCCTTGAGATAGAAGCTGTTCTTCAGTCTCTCGGTCCCAGCTTTGATGCACCTGTACTGACCTTGCCTTCTGGATGGTAGCGGTGTGAACAGGCAGTGGCTCGGGTGGTTGATGTCCTTAATTTGTTTTGGCCTTCCTGTGACATCGGGTGCTGTAGGTGTCATGGAGGGCAGGTAGTTTGCCCCCGGTGATGCGTTGTGCAGACTGCACCACCCTCTGGAGAACCTTGCGGTTGAGGGCGGTGCAGTTGGCGTACCAGGCTGTGATGCAGCCCGACAGAATGCTCTCAATTGTGAATCTGTAAACGCTTGTCAGGGTTTTGGGTGACAAGCCTTATTTCTTCACCCTCCTGAGGTTGAAGAGGCACTGTTGCGCCTTCACCACACTATCTGTGTGGGTGGACCATTTCAGTTGGTTTGTGATGCGTTTAAAATATATATTCTACCTTTATTTAACCAGGCAAGTCAGTTAAGAACAGATTCTTATTTTCAATGACGGCCTAGGAACAGTGGGGCAGAATGACAATTTGTACCATGTCAGCTCGGGGGTTTGAACTTGCAACCTTCCGGTTACTAGTCCAACACTCTAACCACTAGGCTACCCTGCCGCCCCCTGTGTACGCCGAGGAACTTAAAACGTTCCATCTTCTCCACTGCTGTCCCTTCGATGTGGATAGGGGTTTGTTTCCTGAAGTCCACGATCATCTCCTTTGTTTTGTTGACGTTGTGAGGTTGTTTTCCTGACACCACACACCGAGTGCCCTCATCTCCTCCCCGTAGGCTGTCTCGTTGTTGTTGGTAATCAAGCCCACTACTGTTGTTGTCTGCAAACTTTATGGTTGAGTTGGGGGGTGTGAATGGCCACACAGTCGTGGGTGAACAGGGAGTACAGGAGGGGGCTGAGCACCCACCCCTGTGGGGCCCCAGTGTTGAGGGTCAGCGAAGTGGAGATGTTGTTTCCTACCTTCACCACCTGGGGGTGGCCCGTCAAAGTCCAGGACCCAAGCTGGAGACCCAGGGACTCCAGCTTGATGATGAGCTTGGAGGGTACTATGGTGTTGAAAGCTGAGCTGTAGTCAATGAATAGCATTCTTACATAGGTATTCCTTTTGTCCAGATGGGATAGGGCAGTGTGCAGGCGATTGCGTCGTCTGTGGACCTGTTGGGATGGTATGCAAACTGAAGTGGGTCTAGGGTGGCCGGTAAGGTGATATGATCCTTGACTCATAATGTTTGTGTCTGTGGATGAGGGGTGGGTAGCCTACTTCAATGACTACTTGTAGCTACCCTAGCTAGATGAATTATTTTAGTCTGGCTTTGAGGTTTCAGAGAGAGACTGATTCATCCTCTCGAGTCAAGTGTGTTTACTGCGGGAAAACAATGTTTGCTGTTACCCTCGACTGCAGATAATTCGTATGGGCAATGTTATGTAACCTTATTTATGACTGAATTGTGTAAAAATGATTGCAACCATTTCTGTGTTTTGACCGCTAGGTTTTATGGGTATTATGACTCATACTATTGTAGCCCAATGCATTATAGTGCGTTCAAGACAACTGGGAACTCTGAAAAATACAAGATGAAATCATGACGTCAGTGATCTTCAGGTCAAAGTCCAAGCTCTAGAAAGAGGCCAGAGATCTTGAGTTGGAATTCAGAGTTGGATTTCTGTTCAAAATGATTTTTCCCAGTCGGAGCTAGTTTATTTTTTCTCAACTTTCCAGCTGTCTTGAACACACTGAAGTTGTAAGTCTGAGATCCCAGTTGTTATGGGTATTGTATGGAACTGAGAGTCATGATCAAGGGCTGATGCTATGTATTGGACAAATGAGAGGCTTTGAAAGCACCAGTCAGCAATAATGGCACTCCTCAGAAGAAGCAGTTTTGAATTAAATGGTTCAAGGACAGAATTACATTTATGTAGCTCAGATAATATAATTGAAAAGTGCATTAAGGTGTCTGTAATAGAATAAACTTGGCAAAACAAATGTAGGCATTAATTAATTTCTATTGGTTCCCAAATATTTTTTACAATGGTGGGGGAGTGCCAAGATGGTCTGGTCTGCTCAGCATTTAATCGCCTATACAGCATATGAAACAGGAAACAAATGGAGCGAGTGAGATGTTTTGCTTGCTCTTCCATCTCTAGTGAACCTACCATCCTGTCTGCGCAGTGCTGCACAAGAGGTGTCTGACATCATCATAAACAATCTCTGTTTATATTGTGCAGTGTTATAAGTTGTAGGTTTAAGGCAGCCCTGCATCCCTTTCACTTCTTGTCAGAACAGCATATTGCACTACACTGGTGAATATGTCCGAAACCAAACCACCACTTTGCATTTAGGAAAATGACATCTGCTGTGCTTTAGAATAACTTATAGTTCCAGAAGTAAGATTGCAACTTTTTAAGGCTTTGGGACCAATAAGTTGGACTCTGAAATTAAATTGACATGTCAGTGAAGATCTTTGTCTGAATGAAAACTATTCCAACAGAATTGTGTATATATATATATATCAGTAAATTAACATTACTTTTTGTATTATTTTTGTTTGACTTTGACATCCCAAACTTGAAATGTCAGAACTGTTGTGTTGCGCAGATTGTCTGGTTAAAAAAAACAAGAAGAATAATAGTTATTTCAAAGCTGTAACTCGATGTGACTGATTTTCACATTCTTCGCTTAGCTTGTAAACATTACATCATGAGCAAAGGAGCAAATTCCACTTTTCTGGTGTTGTCGGCTTTGAATGTCAGACAATCGATGAATCAAATCAATAAAGAAAAGAGGAACATTGTTACTTTTGTGGTGAGTAAACATTCCTCTGTAGCCCATTGTGTATCCATATTAATAATTTCATTTGGATATCCAATTTGTAAGTCGCTCTGGATAAGAGCGTCTGCTAAATGACTTAAATGTAAATGTAATGTAAATGTACAATTCATTGTATTTGTATTGTTGACTAGTGTTTAAGTACACAAATTGTAGACATTACTACAACATTTGTTGTGGTAGGTCCTGAGATGCGTAAGAACTTGCACATAAGGGGGTATTTTGGATCGGAGTTACAATAACTCAAAGGTTTGCGAACCACTGTTATACACAACCATTGCTGTGGCCCAAATGATATTACAATGGATAATCTCTGCAGACCAAATGACTTTTTACTGTACAATACTTTTTATCAAAATCATTTGAAAGTCTCTAAAATAGTCTTCAGTTGATAAGCACATCATAGCTGCCATTTGAGGGTGCAATAGGATGCAAACAGCTGTGGTTCAGAATAACCTAGCTCTTGATCATGGGGCGGGGATTTAAGATCCAAGATGCTCTGTCTGAACCTTAACATGCATCGCTTTTGGTACTGTTTTGGAATTATAAGGAACTTATCTTTCATATCAGTGAAATATATATTTTAAAGGTTAAATTGATACACACCTTGATAGGGTTAATGTTCCCACATGGCCATATCTCAATGTTACAGAGCTTGTTTACGAAAACAGACCGAAGACTAGGAACACCCAGTTGCTCCGAACACCCAGTAGTGGAAAAAGTACTCCATTCTTGTACTTGAGTAAAAGTAAAGATACCTTTTTTAATAGAAAATGACTCAAGTGAAAGTCACCCAGTAAAATACTACTTCAGTAAAAGTATTTGGTTTTTAAGTATACTTAAGTATCAAAAGTATAAATGATTGAAAATTCCTTATTAAGCAAACCAGACAGCACCATTTTTTAAAATGGATAGCCAGGGGCACACTCCAACACTCATATCATTTACAAACAAAGCATTTGTGTTTAGTGACTCCGTCCGATCAGAGGCAGTCGATGACCAGGGATGTTCTCTTTAAGTGTGTGAATTGGACAGTTTTCCTGTCCTGCTAATCATTCAAAATGTACTTTTGGGTGTCTGGGGAAAATGTAAGTACATTTTCTAAAAGTTGTCAAAAATATAAATAGTAAAGTACAGATACTTAAACTACTGAAGTAGAACTTTAAAGTATTTTTACTTAAGTACTTTACACAACTGCGAACACCTGTTTAAGCTTAAACTCGGGAAGTGTAATTTCGTTGGATGGAGGCACCCTTGGCTGTATTGAACTGTGTAAGATAGGCTGTATTGAACTGTGTAAAATAGCTAAGAGTAACCTAACCTTTAACCTACACGTATTAGTCTGATCTTGGAAACTGACATTTCCGACTTACTAACTGGGGGTTGTTATACAGGACTTGGACCAGGAAGTAGGCGGGACAAAACAGCCAGTATGTGCAACCAGTTAGCAAGTCGGACATTTTGGCGTTCCTAGTTCCCACTAGCTTTGAATGCACCACTAGACTTTTCCATGTTCTTATTGCCCCTGATGATCCATTATGCAAATGCATAACACTTCATATTTTGACACTTGCAGGGCTCTACAGTGCAACCATTTTACTCGCATATGCAACAAAATGTGTGCGAACTGGAAGGTCATGAGCACATACCCGCCTACTTCCTGGTCTAAGTCCAGTACTGTTTTTGAATGGGCTTTCAGCTTATATAATCAAATATAATCAAATTGATGAAAATTGGGTCATTTTTAAGAAATGTTAATTAATGTGTTCATGGGTTAATTTACCTTTAACCAATTCCTTTTATGAATGTTTTAAAATATGAAGGGGAGAAAACGCTCAGGTAGAAGTAAATAAATGTACATATCTTAAAGGATGTTTAAATTAATTTGATAATCAAAGATTTTTTAACTAAACCAAGATAGGTTGTGGTCTGTCTTTTCAAATGGGAACAATTAAGTATTTTTGGGCAGTAAAGCAATGACGTGTGTCGAGCAAGCACGAGCTAGTGAGTACCTATTGATGCATTCTACCATATTTGCATATTTCCGTTAGGGAACGCCTATTCTGAAGAGCGCTGTGCAATTAAATTAGCCTTTGCACTCCTAAACGACGCACTTTAAATAAAAACCTTTGGCAAAGGGTAAAGTCTACAAAACTTAGTCCACTCTGTTCATGACAGATGTTTAGTTTTGTGAACCGAACTATATTGAGATCAAATTTTGAAGCTCAAGCTTTTTCAAGCAGAAATTTGCTTCCTGCAACACTAACTCAAAGTTCTGGGACACTGTAAAGTCCATGGAGAATAAGAACACCTCCTCCCAGCTGCCCACTGCACTGAAGATAGGAAACACTGTCACCACTGATAAATCCACCATAATTGAGAATTTCAATAAGCATTTTTCTACGGCTGGCCATGCTTTCCACCTGGCTACTCCTACCCCGGTCAACAGCACTGCACCCCCAACAGCAACTCACCCAAGCCTTCCCCATTTCTCCTTCTCCCAAATCTGTTCAGCTGATGTTCTGAAAGAGCTGCAAGATCTGGACCCCTACAAATCAGCCGGGCAAGACAATCTGGACCCTTTCTAAAATTATCTGCCGAAATTGTTGCCACCCCTATTACTAGCCTGTTCAACCTCTCTTTCGTGTCGTCTGAGATTCCCAAAGATTGGAAAGCAGCTGCGGTCATCCCCCTCTTCAAAGGGGGGATGCACTCTTGACCCAAACTGATACAGACCTATATCTATCCTACCCTGCCTTTCTAAGGTCTTCAAAAGCCAAGTCAACAAACAGATTACCGACCATTTCGAATCTCACCATACCTTCTCTGCTATGCAATCTGGTTTCAGAGCTGGTCATGGGTGCACCTCAGCCACGCTCAAGGTCCTAAACGATATCTTAACCGCCATCAATAAGAAACATTACTGTGCAGCCGTATTCATTGATCTGGCCAAGGCTTTCAACTCTGTCAATCACCACATCCTCATCGGCAGACTCGACAGCCTTGGTTTCTCAAATGATTGCCTCGCCTGGTTCACCAACTACTTCTCTGATAGAGTTCAGTGTGTCAAATCGGAGGGTCTGCTGTCCGGACCTCTGGCAGTCTCTATGGGGGTGCCACAGCGTTCAATTCTTGGACCGACTCTTCTCTGTATACATCGATGAGGTCGCTCTTGCTGCTGGTGAGTCTCTGATCCACCTCTATGCAGACGACACCATTCTGTATACTTCTGGCCCTTCTTTGGACACTGTGTTAACAACCCTCCAGGCAAGCTTCAATGCCATACAACTCTCCTTCCGTGGCCTCCAATTGCTCTTAAATACAAGTAAAACTAAATGCATGCTCTTCAACCGATCGCTACCTGCACCTACCCGCCTGTCCAACATCACTACTCTGGACTGCTCTGACTTAGAATACGTGGACAACTGCAAATACTTAGGTGTCTGGTTAGACTGTAAACTCTCCTTCCAGACCCAAATCAACCATCTCCAATCCAAAGTTAAATCTAGAATTGGCTTCCTATTTCACAATTAAGCATCCTTCACTCATGCTGCCAAACATACACTTGTAAAACTGACCATCCTACCAATCCTCGACTTTGGCGATGTCATTTACAAAATAGCCTCCAATACCCTACTCAACAAATTGGATGCAGTCTATCACAGTGCAATCCGTTTTGTCACCAAACCCCATATACTACCCACCATTGCGACCTGTACGCTCTCGTTGGCTGGCCCTCGCTTCATACTCGTCGCCAAACCCACTGGCTCCATGTCATCTACAAGACCCTGCTAGGTAAAGTCCCCCCTTATCTCAGCTCGCTGGTCACCATAGCATCTCCCACCTGTAGCACCTGCTCCAGCAGGTATATCTCTCTAGTCACCCCCAAAACCAATTCTTTCTTTGGCCGCCTCTCCTTCCAGTTCTCTGCTGCCAATGACTGGAACGAACTACAAAAATCTCTGAAACTGGAAACACTTCTCCATCACTAGCTTTAAGCACCAACTGTCAGAGCAACTCGCAGATTACTGCACCTGTACATAGCCCACCTATAATTTAGCCCAAACAACTACCTCTTTCCCAACTGTATTTTATTTATTTATTTTGCTCCTTTGCACCCCATTATTTTTATTTCTACTTTGCACATTCTTCCATTGCAAAACTACCATTCCAGTGTTTTACTTGCTATATTGTATTTACTTTGCCACCATGGCCTTTTTTGCTTTACCTCCCTTCTCACCTCATTTGCTCACATCGTATATAGACTTGTTTATACTGTATTATTGACTTTGTTTGTTTTACTCCATGTGTAACTCTGTCTTTGTACCTGTCGAACTGCTTTGCTTTATCTTGGCCAGGTCGCAATTGTAAATGAGAACTTGTTCTCAACTTGCCTACCTGGTTAAATAAAGGTGAAATAAATAAATAAAATAAAATGTTTAATCGATGACAGTTTGCAGAATTTCGGTTTAAAAAAAATCCATCTCGTTCCATCTTCTGCCACTGGGCTTCCTCTGAATGGAAACGCAAAGCGGATGCTTCATATTGATACATCCGGTAAGATATGTCATTGTTCTGTGATATAAGCTTGAAGACCATTTAATAAACAGTACGGACCTTGGACAAGTAAGCAGGACAACGCGCAGCTCAACAAGCCAATAGTAGACGAGTTAAATGTTGCGTATCTGAACGCGCCAATCACAGCCTCGGCTGGAACCGCGAGCCTTTGAGACGAGTGTAAAGAGAATGAAGAGCATCCAATTACATTTTAGGCAACAAGGGTTCGGAGGCGGCCAGTGATTTTGTCTATTGATTTTGCCGAGCCACCAGCTACACAAGATAAAGATTCGGCTAGCAGTAGTAGCCTTAACACTGCCACCGGCTCTGCCCCCGTTTCGCCAACCACTGCCGGTGGGAAACAATACAAATACAAAGCTTTCCCGTGGTTGCATTTTGAAGGAAATGTTATGTTTTGCAAGTGGGGAATCCTCACCTGAAGGACACTGTTAAACACAACGCGTCCAAAAAGCACATTGAGTGCAGAGAACCACATCATCAATAATATACTACCCCCCCCCCATCTAGGGGTTGTGGTAATGAAATTCAAATGGCAAATCTCACTCCAAACTTTGTTCAAATGTTGGCAGCTATGTAATGAGTAGGATTCTGGGTTTTCACGTGCAAACGTGATTGCCTTTGATAAACGCTTTATCTGCCTTTTATGTAAAAGAGATTTATTTCTGAACGCTAGACCATGCTGCCTTGTTGACAACATGACCAGAACAGCGCAGATTACGGTTCGATTTGAGAAGAGCGCTCCTTCCTCACCACTTGCCCGTTCACCACGCAGGCCATAGACTGGTGCACCTCGCTTCAATTTAATCCTTAAACGAACACTGCCATTGCCAAGAGTCCTCTGTAAACCACGCCCCAGTGGGCAGAGCCAGGCATGTTGATTTTACACTGGGACACATTTTATTACTGAGATAGGTCTGCGGTGGCTCTGTTTAGTTAATCTAATATTTCAGAACATATGTATTGCAGTTAATTTTGTCTTTTGAGTAGCAAACGGAAACAAGTCCCAAACACTTCTCAATAGAAAATGTTCTGCCTCATGGGGGCGCTGTTTAACAATTCTTTGGATTATCTAATGACCACCAGTGCTCGGAATAAATTGCTTGTTCACAAGACAGACCTGGTTGACATGAAATTCACATTATTGTAATTGACCCTTGTTATAGACACACTGTACTTTTTCACAACAAAGAGCCATTGTGATTTCATTGTATGTTTTGTACAGTCTGATTTGGACATTTTGTTCTCTGTTGTAGAGCAAGTAAAATAAAGACTATATGTAAACTGAAATTGTGAACTGGACGTGTGACTAAAGGTTGAGATCTCTTGATATCAGAGATGTGCCTTAAGGCGTCCACATGCTTCCCAGCCGAAACAGTTCGTAAGAGTTTGTGCGTATATTATGATGGCATTTTGTTTGGACATCGGTTTTGTGTGCCCGAACAGTTGAAAACCCTCACCGACGTCTACGCCCCTTTATCGGTGATAGGTCAACAATAAGGATTATTCACAGTCTGTCATTCAACAAGAGACTACTCGTTTTCATGCATTTTTCATTGAGAAATACTGCACCAAGCATATTAGTTACATGCAAAATTGTGACTTTTTTTTGACTGAATCTGACCGATTTTGAGTTATTTTAGATTAATTCTGAGGAAGTGTATACTGGCTACGGCATCTCAGAATTGACAAAAAATACTCTTGCAGGTTATTTTTCTTGTTTTTCAAGCTTTTAAGGGAGTATGCAATCACACTCGTTCTGTACAGCTAGGAGCAAGCCGAACCGAAGCATGCTGACCCCTTTACCCAGTCTGTTGGGGGGAGCTATGGGAACGGCGTAGTGAGTGCATACCTTTGTCATGGGTGGACCAGTATGAAATCAGATCCACAACGCTGCAAGTGAGCCACACGGGACTGCACAGATGCTAGACCGTGGAATCACAGTTGACTTAAATTATCCGAATTCATAAATACTACAAGTATCTATTTTATTGACACTTTGTGTTGAACACAGTGTACATGTGTGTCCAGAGTCTCACACTCATTGCCTCATCACCTGGGAGCTAACACATCTTCAGCTACCACCACCTAAGGAATTACAGTCCCCTTGATTAACCCCAACAAAGACTAAATACTAGGCCTACATGGCAACAAAAACACTTCCAATTGTTACATGACTGTTCAGAATCGGTAGAATATAAAGATCCACTGGGCTGAATTGTCATTCAATTATTAGCAATTTATTCTAAACATTGACTCATCCATCACACAAGTGCACAAAGGTACACACACCAACAGAATAAAGGATGTTTATTCCGCTATTGCAACATATGGAAAAATATAACCATTCAAATTCCTGAAACAGATTTCTAGATGGTCTAATACAGCTTTAGCTCTTGGGTTATGATGGTCAAGGTTCAAATGATTCTGCATTGCTTTTCCATGGACTTGACCTAAACCCAAGTAGTAGTAATTTATTCTTCCCAACTTGGATGATTGTGTATGTAATGTACAGAGACAGGACAAGGTTCACAATAAGGTCTTATTGACAACAATGAAGACTTCCATACTGTTATTTATTTATCTTGCTCCTTTGCACTCCAGTATCTCTACTTGCACATTCATCTTCTGCACATCTCACATTCCAGTGTTAAATTGCTATATTGTACTTACTTCGCCACCATGGCCTATTTATTGCCTTTACCAACCTTACCTCATTTGCACTCACTGTATATAGACTTTTTCTACTGTATTATTGACTGTTTATTCCATGTGCAACTCTGTTGTATGTGTCAAACTGCTTTGCTTTATCTTGGCCAGGTCGCAGTTGTAAATGAGAACTTGTTCTCAACTAGCCTACCTGGTTAAATAAAGGTGAACAAAAAAAAATAATTAAATGGAAAAACCAGGGCTGTCTTGTCAATGAGCAGAATTGCCAAATCGGACTGTACAAAATCTACAATCAAGACCGCTGTTAGTTCATTGTAATTTGCATTTCATACACTTGACACAGTGACTTGAGGGGGAGACTGAAACAGTGGAGGCAGGAACAGGCAGATATATGTGGGGGGGGGCAGGCATGTCCATGTGTCAGCCAGAGTGCCCTCAGCCGTTGTCCTGGGAGATACAGAGAAATAGAAAAGAGGGTTTAGTGAGCGCATCCCTAAGATCTTACTTATTAGGTCATAGATAAAATTGACTGCAATGTACTTGACTTATATATATATATATATATATATATATTGCATAACTACACAGAACCACCGCAGACCCATTGTAAAATTAGATTCTATCTCCGTATGATATATCCTTACTACAATGTGTCCAAGTGCTCGAACAACATGCCTTGCTCCACCCACTAGGGTGTGGCTTACAGAGCGCTCTTTGCAATCGGCACTCGTTACTTGTACTCCAGTTATATTACCAAACCCGCAGGAGCAGACTGGGATCAGAAATCGTCTCTGCCATTTGTAACACATGGGCCCCCTTGAGGTCACCACACCAGCGTTCTTTGTTTGTGGTGAATCTTAACCTGAAGACTGACACTGTTACAAAGCTTGAGGTCGAAAAAGCACATTGAGAGCAGGGATTCATTCATACCAGAACTCAGGATATTTTGTAGGGTACAATTTAAAACTTAACACTACAAACTTAACTATCAGTGGATAGCCAGATTTAAGGCACTGGAACTAACCCCTCTCTCCATTCTTAACAGAACAACTTTCCGGCATCACGTTTTACCTCCCCTCTCAAGATGACGACGACTCAGTATGACCTGTCAAACACGCTCCCTCCCCACACACTGACCCAGCTGGCACGGGAGTGGCTGGCAGAGGACACACCAAACTTTGACCCTGCAGGGCTGTGTGTGGGGTCACATGAGGTCGAGGCCAGGTTGTTGTGTAAAACGCCGTGCAGCATGCTGGCAGGCAGGCCTTTCTTCACTGCTGTCTTCACTGAGCTCAGCTGCACTGTGGAATGGGCACACAAAGAGGGAGCACAGCTCGGTAAGAGACCAACTATGAACCTGGTCAAAAGCATGCTGTGGAGGTTTAAGATAATACACAGATGCCTCACAAATGTGATGACAATACACCAACTCTGATCACACTGCCAAATTCATTTGGAGAAGGTATTGTGGAAACAAGCTTTGAGTTTGGCATTCACAAAATTCCATTGGAATAGATTCCAACTGATGACCATCTAACCATTTTAGATACAGATCACTCATGTGTTTTTAGGTAAACTCTTCTTTGACCTCACCTCCACCAGGTCCAAATGCGGTGACCCAGACTGCTGTGGTCAGAGGCCCAGCAAGGTGTATCCTCCTCGGGGAGAGCCTGGCCCTCAACTGCCTGGCCCGGGCCTCGGGGATAGCCACCCGCTGCTCCCAGCTACAGAGCATCGCCAGGGAGGCAGGCTGGCATGGCCATGTGGCTGGCACGCGTAAAACCACCCCTGGGTTCCGGCTGGTGGAGAAGTATGCCATGCTGGTGGGCGGCGTGTCCATACACAGACAGGACCTGAGTGGGATGGTGATGCTGAAAGACAATCATATATGGGCATCAGGGAGTATCACACAGGTAGGCAAGGGTGGATGTCTCAAACTGTACATTTGACATCAACTTATACTATGTTGTGGTTGTCGATTCCTCTGAAATGCATGAAAATCAGAGTGCAAGAATACATGTACGTCTTTCATATTCCAAGATGTACCATTAGATCTGTCCTTTTTCTAATATGAGAGCTGAAGTTTTCCCTCTGTGCATTTTGAATATAAATTCATGTTGCATTCTGATAGAGAACTGATTTGATGTAATTCCTACCTGTGGGTCTTCCAGGCGGTGAAGGACGCCCGCTCGGTGTGTGGCTTCAGCAGTAAGATTGAGGTGGAGTGCGGCAGCCGGGAGGAGGGCAGTGAGGCAGCCACGGCAGGCGCCGACATCGTCATGTTGGACAACTTTAAGCCACAGGTGAGACTGATGGACTTCCCAAAGGCATCAGGGAAGTAATGTAGAAGAGGTAGAGATGTACTGGAGGGCTTGTGATAAAGCAGAAGACATGATTCCGTTGGACATTCATGTACATTGGACTATCAATGTAATATTCTTCTTCCTCCAGTGCTGTGCATTTCGTTCAATCTCTTTCCTTCACGGTCTCTTCCCGCACTCGTTTCTTCCGGCCTCGATTCCTCCTCTGTCCCTTCCTCTCTCAGGAACTCCATGCGGCAGCCCAGCTTCTGAAGGAGGAGTTCCCTTCTGTGCTAATCGAGGCCAGTGGAGGGGTGACCCCAGACTCCCTGCCCCAGTATCTCTCCCCCCATGTGGACATCATTTCTCTGGGCTGCATCACCCAGGGCTGCCCAGTGGTAGACTTCTCCCTCAAGGTTCAAAAGCCTGTTCCCTTTCCAATTATTTTCCAATCAAAGTAACTGTGGCAAATCAGGATTGTTGTTAATAAAGTGAAAATAAAAAGCAACGGTCAATTTCCTCACTTTTCATCCAGGAGATGATCAAGAGAAAAAAAATCAATTATGACATTCAGAGGTGACTGTATGTCTATGCTGTGTACAACTAATTTAGAAATCCTTATTAAAACTGTGAAGACAGTTCCCTCAGTTTCTTTTGTCCCATAGTGATCATCTATTATATGGGATATTCTTTCAAATCCTTAATCGTTGTGATCCACCAGGAGAAAAGATGACAAATTAGTAACTAAGTAACTATACTGTTAAAGCTTTATATGGATTAAAACACACTGCACTTCCACCACTAAAAGTCCATCACCTGTTAAATGAATAAATCAGATATCAGTATTCAAAACACTGAAGTTAAACATGCATAAAATCACCATCTTTGAGTTGACATTATTTAGGCCTAATAATATCATGCCCAAACCGCGTCCTCAAATTGATTTTGTCCCCCCACACCCAACGCAATCACGACATGCAGGTTGAAGTATAAAAACAAACTCTGAACAAATTATTTTAATTTGGCGACAGGTCAAAAAGCATTAAACATTTATGGCAATTTAGGTAGATAGCTTTCTGTTGCTAGCTAATTTGTCCTGGGTTGTTATTTTACCTGAAATGCACAGGGTCCTCTACTCCGACAATTAATCCACAGATAAAACGGTCAACTGACTCATTTCTGGTCATCTCTCCTCCTTCTAGGCTTCTTTTCCTTTGGACTTTATATGGCAATTGGCATCTAACTTTCATAAGGTGTATTACCACAGCTGACTGACCAACTGACCTCAGGTCATCTTTCAATCACCCACGTGGGTATAACCAATGAGGTGGCACGTGGATTTCTGCTTCTATAAACCAATGAGGAGATGGGAGAGGTAGGACTTGCACCGTGTTCAGCGTCACTAACAGAACGGATTTCTATTTTAGCGTTTGGCAACGCAGACGCTCGTTGGCGCAATGATTGAGTAACATGCATGTCAATTTATTTTGCAACGCGGGTTGGTCAGCATGTAACTGTAAAACAAGTTTCAGTTTTGATTATGGTTAACGTGTACCATTTCCCTGATATGACGTGGGTGGCTACAATTTTGTTAGCTATTTGTTGCTTTTTCTCACATTTGTAATTATTAAAGTAACAAACTATGAAGTAACCATACATCTTGGTATATAGAACTGTACATTTATGTGGAGTTCATGAGGGCAAGAAAATCTGTAAATTTTAGACATTGCTTCAATCTGCTTTTGACTTTAGAAACTCAAAGTTGATTTTGGCTCCATAAATGTCAAACGTGGTTTGTATTTATCTATGGTGAGGTGCTAAATAGGTTGATACATTTTGCAAACAGGAAGATATTTTGGGCTCAGTCTACCTAAAAGGTGGTGCTTTTCTGGTTCCTAACTACCAGGAGTGGCATGACATGCAGGACCATAAAGGAGAGCTGCATTTATTCCTTAAACTGATAGAAGAAAAGTCCAAGTAGATTATTTTTCTCTTCTATTGCAGCCAGCTTCATTACAGAAACACCAAGAAGCTCCAATTGACTAGACCTAGAGGAAAGCGTGCTATGGTAATCTGAGACGGCTAGCAGATGTAAAATTACCGGTTCAAAACGAAAATACAGGAAGTGTTATGTGAATAATACTCAAGGTTCTATTCAATCTGTATCGCTGAAGTGTTACAAATAGAGTAATTTTCTATTGTGATTGCATCTGCAGCATTTACCATAAATGCAGTCTACGCCAACACGGGAACAATGCTTTTAAATTTGATGTAACACTGAATTTACGCGATAGGGAATGAAATGACACTATCGGCTGAAATGCCACATACGACCGGCTGAAATGCCACATACGACCGGCTGAAATGCCACATACGACCGGCTGAAATGCCACATACGACCGGCTGAAATGCCACATACGACCGGCTGAAATGCCACATACGACCGGCTGAAATGCCACATACGACCGGCTGGAGTGCCACATACGACCGGCTGGAGTGCCACATACGACCGGCTGGAGTGCCACATACGACCGGCTGGAATGCCACATACGACCGGCTGGAGTGCCACATACGACCGGCTGGAGTGCCACATACGACCGGCTGGAGTGCCACATACGACCGGCTGGAGTGCCACATACGACCGGCTGGAGTGCCACATACGACCGGCTGGAGTGCCACATACGACCGGCTGGAGTGCCACATACGACCGGCTGGAATGCCACATACGACTGGCTGAAATGCCACATACGACCGGCTGAAATGCCACATACGACCGGCTGAAATGCCACATACGACCGGCTGAAATGCCACATACGACCGGCTGAAATGCCACATACGACCGGCTGAAATGCCACATACGACCGGCTGAAATGCCACATACGACCGGCTGAAATGCCACATACGACCGGCTGAAATGCCACATACGACCGGCTGAAATGCCACATACGACCGGCTGAAATGCCACATACGACCGGCTGAAATGCCACATACGACTGGCTGAAATGCCACATACGACTGGCTGAAATGCCACATACGACCTGGCTGAAATGCCACATACGACCGGCTGAAATGCCACATACGACCGGCTGAAATGCCACATACGACTGGCTGAAATGCCACATACGACTGGCTGAAATGCCACATACGACCGGCTGAAATGCCACATACGACCGGCTGAAATGCCACATACGACCGGCTGAAATGCCACATACGACCGGCTGAAATGCCACATACGACCGGCTGAAATGCCACATACGACCTGAAATGCCACATACGAAAATGCCACATACGACCGGCTGAAATGCCACATACGACTGGCTGAAATGCCACATACGACCGGCTGAAATGCCACATACGACCGGCTGAAATGCCACATACGACCGGCTGAAATGCCACATACGACCGGCTGAAATGCCACATACGACCGGCTGAAATGCCACATACGACCGGCTGAAATGCCACATACGACCGGCTGAAATGCCACATACGACCGGCTGAAATGCCACATACGACCGGCTGAAATGCCACATACGACCGGCTGGAATGCCACATACGACCGGCTGAAATGCCACATACGACCGGCTGGAATGCCACATACGACCGGCTGGAATGCCACATACGACCGGCTGAAATGCCACATACGACCGGCTGAAATGCCACATACGACCGGCTGAAATGCCACATACGACCGGCTGGAATGCCACATACGACCGGCTGAAATGCCACATACGACCGGCTGAAATGCCACATGACCGCTGGAATGCCACATACGACCGGCTGGAATGCCACATACGACCGGCTGAAATGCCACATACGACCGGCTGAAATGCCACATACGACCGGCTGAAATGCCACATACGACCGGCTGAAATGCCACATACGACTGGCTGAAATGCCACATACGACTGGCTGAAATGCCACATACGACTGGCTGAAATGCCACATACGACTGGCTGAAATGCCACATACGACTGGCTGAAATGCCACATACGACCGGCTGAAATGCCACATACGACCGGCTGAAATGCCACATACGACCGGCTGAAATGCCACATACGACTGGCTGAAATGCCACATACGACTGGCTGAAATGCCACATACGACTGGCTGAAATGCCACATACGACTGGCTGAAATGCCACATACGACTGGCTGAAATGCCACATACGACTGGCTGGAATGCCACATACGACCGGCTGAAATGCCACATACGACCGGCTGGAATGCCACATACGACCGGCTGAAATGCCACATACGACCGGCTGAAATGCCACATACGACTGGCTGAAATGCCACATACGACTGGCTGAAATGCCACATACGACTGGCTGGAATGCCACATACGACCGGCTGAAATGCCACATACGACCGGCTGAAATGCCACATACGACCGGCTGAAATGCCACATACGACCGGCTGAAATGCCACATACGACCGGCTGAAATGCCACATACGACCGGCTGGAATGCCACATACGACCGGCTGAAATGCCACATACGACCGGCTGAAATGCCACATACGACCGGCTGGAATGCCACATACGACCGGCTGGAATGCCACATACGACCGGCTGAAATGCCACATACGACCGGCTGAAATGCCACATACGACCGGCTGAAATGCCACATACGACTGGCTGAAATGCCACATACGACTGGCTGAAATGCCACATACGACTGGCTGAAATGCCACATACGACTGGCTGAAATGCCACATACGACTGGCTGAAATGCCACATACGACTGGCTGAAATGCCACATACGACCGGCTGAAATGCCACATACGACTGGCTGAAATGCCACATACGACTGGCTGAAATGCCACATACGACTGGCTGAAATGCCACATACGACTGGCTGAAATGCCACATACGACTGGCTGAAATGCCACATACGACTGGCTGAAATGCCACATACGACTGGCTGAAATGCCACATACGACTGGCTGAAATGCCACATACGACTGGCTGAAATGCCACATACGACCGGCTGAAATGCCACATACGACCGGCTGAAATGCCACATACGACTGGCTGAAATGCCACATACGACTGGCTGAAATGCCACATACGACTGGCTGAAATGCCACATACGACTGGCTGAAATGCCACATACGACTGGCTGAAATGCCACATACGACCGGCTGAAATGCCACATACGACCGGCTGAAATGCCACATACGACTGGCTGAAATGCCACATACGACCGGCTGAAATGCCACATACGACTGGCTGAAATGCCACATACGACTGGCTGAAATGCCACATACGACTGGCTGAAATGCCACATACGACTGGCTGAAATGCCACATACGACTGGCTGAAATGCCACATACGACTGGCTGAAATGCCACATACGACTGGCTGAAATGCCACATACGACTGGCTGAAATGCCACATACGACTGGCTGAAATGCCACATACGACTGGCTGAAATGCCACATACGACTGGCTGAAATGCCACATACGACTGGCTGAAATGCCACATACGACCGGCTGAAATGCCACATACGACTGGCTGAAATGCCACATACGACCGGCTGAAATGCCACATACGACTGGCTGAAATGCCACATACGACCGGCTGAAATGCCACATACGACTGGCTGAAATGCCACATACGACTGGCTGAAATGCCACATACGACTGGCTGAAATGCCACATACGACTGGCTGAAATGCCACATACGACTGGCTGAAATGCCACATACGACTGGCTGAAATGCCACATACGACCGGCTGAAATGCCACATACGACTGGCTGAAATGCCACATACGACCGGCTGAAATGCCACATACGACTGGCTGAAATGCCACATACGACTGGCTGAAATGCCACATACGACCGGCTGAAATGCCACATACGACTGGCTGAAATGCCACATACGACTGGCTGAAATGCCACATACGACTGGCTGAAATGCCACATACGACCGGCTGAAATGCCACATACGACCGGCTGAAATGCCACATACGACTGGCTGAAATGCCACATACGACCGGCTGAAATGCCACATACGACCGGCTGAAATGCCACATACGACCGGCTGAAATGCCACATACGACTGGCTGAAATGCCACATACGACTGGCTGAAATGCCACATACGACTGGCTGAAATGCCACATACGACTGGCTGAAATGCCACATACGACCGGCTGAAATGCCACATA
This sequence comes from Oncorhynchus gorbuscha, assembly GCF_021184085.1. Classification (NCBI taxonomy): domain Eukaryota; kingdom Metazoa; phylum Chordata; class Actinopteri; order Salmoniformes; family Salmonidae; genus Oncorhynchus; species Oncorhynchus gorbuscha. The sequence goes on along the minus strand of NC_060190.1, from coordinate 14,585,234 downwards.
CGACTGGCTGAAATGCCACATACGACTGGCTGAAATGCCACATACGACTGGCTGAAATGCCACATACGACTGGCTGAAATGCCACATACGACCGGCTGAAATGCCACATACGACTGGCTGAAATGCCACATACGACTGGCTGAAATGCCACATACGACCGGCTGAAATGCCACATACGACCGGCTGAAATGCCACATACGACTGGCTGAAATGCCACTGTCAGATAAGTCATCTTCTGTCAAGTATACTTTCATTAATTCTCACGCAAAGAAGATGGTGCTTTTATGTCAGACAGTCATTTAATGTTAATGACAGGATAACTTCATGCATCAAAACATTTGGCCCAAAAGTCTACAACCAATTAATTTGAGAAAACATGTCCCCAGGATTATGAGAAGAGACAACACTTTCCCAGGGACAATGGAGAAGAGGAACAGGGTAAATTACAGACTAGGTCATGATGCACCTCTTCACCGTATCAACTGACCCTAGCCTATTCAACAACTACATTAAAATCACCCAGACTAGTCATTCAAAATAGCATGGTCCCTGGTTGTTACCCTAGCATTCAATACAACATGAAAGAGACAGTACAGACATATTTGTAAATCAGCTAGTATAAAGGCTGGTCTTGGCCATCTTTTTCATGCATGACCTTATTGATCTCATCACAAAATTCCAACATCTACACCTGTGGTGAGGGAGAGGAGATGGACTGGGTATGGGCAGTCACCAGAAGTGTGTATACACACACACAGGGTGGAATGGACAGGACATGAAACGTCTTTTTCTGTTAAAACAGATTGATCAAGAACTTCCTGCTGCCAGGAAGAGGAACACAATGAGGAAATGGACTGGGTATGACGATGACACATTTGTCTGCATCATTTCCAATCCCCCATATATACTGAACACAAATATATAAGCGCAACAATTTCAAAGATTTTAATGAGTTAAAGTTAATGGAAGTAAATCAGTAACTTGAAATGCATTCATTAGGCCATAATCTATGTAAATATATATATAATCTTTGTAAATATATACAGCACCAGTCAAACGTTTGGAAACACCTACTCATTCCAGGGTTTTTCTTTTTTTAAACTATTTTCTACATTGTAGAATAATATTGAAGACATCAAAACTATGAAATAACACATGGAATCATGTAGTAACCAAAAAAGTGTTAAACCAAAATATATTTTATATTTGAGATTCTTCAAAGTAGCCAACCTTTGCCTTGATGACAGCTTTGCCCACTGTTGGCATTCACTAAACCAGCTTCATGAAGAATGCTTTTCCAACAGTCTTGAATGAGTTCCCACATATGCTGAGCAATTGACGGCTGCTTTTCGTTCACTCTGCGGTCCAACTCATCCCAAACCATCTCAATTGGGTTGAGGTTGGGTGATTGTGGAGGCCAGGTCATCTGATGCAGCACTCCATCACTCTCCTTCTTGGTCAAATAGTCCTTACACAGCCTGGAGGTGTGTTTTGGGTCATTGTCCCGTTGAAAAACAAATGATAGTCCCACTAAGCGCAAACCAGATGTGATGGCGTATTGCTGCAGAATGCTGTGGTAGCCATGTTGGTTAAGTGTACTTTGAATTCTAAATAAATCACTGACAGTGTCACCAGTAAAGCATCCCCACCTCCTCCTCCTTGCTTCACGGAGGGAACCACACATGAGATCATCCGTTCACCTACTCTGTGTCTCACAAAGACGCGGCAGTTGGAACCAAAAATCTCAATTTTGACTCGTCATAACAAAGGACAGATTTTCACTGGTCTAATGTCCATTGCTCGTGTTTCCTGGCCCAAGCAAGTCTCTTCTTCTTATTGGTGTCGTTTTAGTAGTGGTCTCTTTGCAGCAATTCGACCATGAAGGCCTGATTCACGCAGTCTACTCTGAACAGTTGATGTTGAGATGTGTCTGTTACTTGAACTCTGTGAGGTGCAGTTAATTGCCGATTTCTGAGGCTGGGCTTATGAACTTATCCTGAGATTGCAGAGGTAACTCTGGGTCTTCCTTTCCTGTGGCGGTCCTCAAGGCAAAAGGGTGGCTACTTTGTAAAATATATTTGGATTTGTTTAACATGATTCCATGTGTGTTATTTCATAGTTTTGATGTCTTCACTATTATTCTACAATGTAAAAAATTAAGAAAAACCCTGGAATGAGTAGGTGTGTCAACCTTTGACTGGTACTGCAGTTGAAGTCGGAGGTTTACATACACTTAGGTTGGAGTCATTAACTCGTTTTTGCAAGGTGAAGAACACCATCCCAACCGTGAAGCACGGGGGTGGCAGCATCATGTTGTGGGGGTGCTTTGCTGCAGGAGGGACAGGTGCACTTCCCAAAATAGATGGTATCATGAGAAGGAAAATTATGTGGATATATTGAAGCAAAATCTCAAGACATCAGTCAGGAAGTTAAAGCTTGGTCACAAATGGGTCTTCCAAATGGACAATGACCCCAATCATACTTCCAAAGTTGTGGCAAAATGGCTTAAGAACAACAAAGTCAAGGTATTGGAGTGGCCATCACAAAGCCCTGACCTCAATCCTATAGGAAATTTGTTGGCAGAACTGAAAAGGTGCGTGCGAGCAAGGAGGCCTACAAACCAGACACCAGCTCTGTCTGGAGGAATGGGACAATTTATTGTGGGAAGCTTGTGGAAGGCTACCCAAAATGTTTGACCCAAGTTAAAGAATTTAAAGACAATGCTACCAAAGACTAATTGAGTGTATGTAAACTTATGACCCACTGGCAATGTGATGAAAGACATAAAAGCTGAAAAATCATTGTCTCTACTATTATTCTGACATTTCACATTCTTAAAATAAAGTGGGGATCCTAACTGATCTAAGACAGGGCATTTTTTACTAGGATTAAATGTCAGAAATTGTGAAAAACTGAGTTTAAATGTATTTGGCCAAGGTGTATGTAAACGTACGACTTCAACTGTATATATCTGAATAAAAAAATATGTTTTCCTTTATTATTTGCCCTTATCTGTACCACCCCTTCCCTAATTGGAGTAAACTAATGGACAACAATACTTAGGCGTCTGCTTCCAGCTTATACATACTATACTAAACAAACATATAAATGCAAAATGCAACAATTTCTAAGATTTTACTGAGTTACAGTTCATATAAGAAAATCTGTCAATTGACATAAATTCATTAGGCCCTAATTTATGGATTTCACATGACCGAGAATACAGATATGCATCTGTTGGTCACAGATACCTTAAAAAAAAGGTAGGGCCGTGGATCAGAAAACCAGTCAGTATCTGGTGTGACCACCATTTGCCACATGTAGCGCAACACTTTTCCATTTCATAGAATTGATCAGGCTGTTGCTTGTGGAATGTTGTTCCACACCTCTTCAATGGCTGTGCGAAGTTGCTGGATATTGGCGGGAACTGGAACACGCGGTCGTACACGTCGATCCAGAGCTTTCCAAACATGTTCAATGGGTGACATGTCTGGTGAGTGTGCAGCTTAGAGGAATTGTGTACAGATCCTTGCGACATGGGGTCATACATTATCATGCTGAAACATGAGGTGATGGCGGCGAATGAATTGCACGACAATAGGCTTCAGGATCTCGTCACAGTATCTCTGTGCATTCAAATTCCCGTCAATTAAATACAATTATCTTATGCCTGCCCATACCATAACCAAACTGCCACCATGTGTCACTCTGTTCACAACAATGACGACAGTAAACCGCTCGCCAACATGACGCCATACACGTGGTCTGAGCTTTTGAGGCCGGTTAGAAGTACTGCCAAATTCTCTAAAACAACAGAGGTGGCTTATGGTAGAGAGATGAACATTGAATTATCTAGAAACCACTTTGTTGGACATTCCTTCAGTCAGCATGCCAATTGCACACTCCCTCAACTTGAGACATCTGTGGCATTGTGTTGTGTGACAAAACTCTGCATTTTAGAGTGGCTTTTTATTGTCCCCAGCACAAGATGCACCTATGTAATGATCATGCTGTTTAAACAGCTTCTTGTTATGCCACACCTGTCAGGTGGATGGATTATCTTGGCAATGGGGAAATGTCCACAAACAGGGAGGAAACACATTTGTGCGCAAAATGTGAGTAAAATAAGCTTTTTGTGTGTACTGAAAATTTCTGGGATATTTTATTTCAGCCCATTAAACACAGGACTAACACTTTACATGCTGTGTTTATATTTCTGTTTAGTGTATACACTTTTTATTGACACAGTATATTTTGCATGACATATTTTACTTTTTATTTTGTTTTTAGTCCCACCCTTCAGCTACACTCAATCCCTCCCATCTATCTCTGAAGTCTATCTAGTTTTGATATCTAATTGTCATATATTTTTCAACTTAGCTGTGAAGTTTCACAAAATTTCTGAACCTTTCTATTCTCATAGTTTCAACAGATTGTTAAAACAAACAAAAACATCTAAGAGTATTATTATATTATTTATCGATTGACTATGACTTTTCAAATCACCCAGCAGTCATTATTGCAGAGTTAGCTCCAGATAAATGTTGCAATTCTTCAGCCATTCCTGAACCTGTGACCAAAATCAAGCTACACATGGACAGTACCAAAACAAGTGATCTAATGATTCTGTCTCTTTGCAGCAAAATCTGCAGAGCTGGGATGATTGAATCCTCCATATTTCTAACATTGTTGCAAGAGTTTTGAATCTGGCGTTGTTTTGTGTATCAGTTCATAAACAATGTGCCATGGAATCGGTACATCGATATTTTTGTCCCAACTATTTTGTTGGGTGTGACAACTCCACCAGTCCTATTTGTGATATTTTACAAGGTTATGCTGTTTTCTTATTTTTTAAATAATTGTTTTCTTAAACCATTAGTATATTTGAAATAACCATAATGTTGCAATATTTTTTGTATTTTTTGGTAGATTAAACTGAAATTGCAACCAGCTTTCTGTGGTTTGTTTTAAAAATAGCAATAGCAACCATTTTATTGGTAAACTACACAGCAATGTAAAGTTGTATTTCTTAGCGATGCAATACGTAATATGGTGCATTTATCATAATTCTGTTGTGATCCAGAGAGGTTAGAAAAATTATCTAGATCCTCTGAGGCCATGTAGCGATCCAAATTGCGAACTTAAAAGAAAACATGAAGGTTCAGCATATAATGACACCTCTGATGTTAAACCCTGGATTTATAGCCCCTTGATATTATTGTTACATCTGATTTTAATAGCTAACATTTAGATCTCCAACCTTGTTTTACTCCTCTTGACAGTTGAATACTTTCTTAGAAGTAGCCATTATTTACTATTTTACGCCTGGGGTTACTATACATAACTGTAACCCATTGTATAAGAGATTCTCCTAAATTAAATAGTCCAGGCATTTATATATAAATTCCAGTAGTACTTTATTAAAGGCCTTTTCAAAGTCTGATATGAATACCAGGCCTGATTTCCCAGATATTTCATAGTGTTCTAGTGTTTCCAGTACTTGTCTTTTATCTCCAATGGGCTAACATGTTGCAGAAAATAGTCAATTTGCGTGTCTTCACAGATCTCATCAAGCAATCCAAACTTTTGCGTCTGGAGAGAAAGAGAAGATGATGAGGCCTAAAAGGTGTCAACTGGATGGATGGTCATCAAAACATCTTAGCATTAAGGCCAGGAAATTGGTGCACAACACAGCTGCATTTTGCACCTCCACCCAGTACAGCCAGAAGAGGACTGGCCACCCCTCGGAGCCTGGTTCCCCTCTAGGTTTCTTCCTAGGTCCCTGCCTTCTAGGGGATTTTTCCTAGCCATTGTACGTGCTTGTGCATTGCTTGCTCTTTGGGGTTTTAGGCTGGGTATCTGTAAAGTACTTTGTGACAACTCCTAATGTAAAAAGGGCTTTATAAAATGTATTTGATGGATGCACACTGACTTCAAGTCAGGTGTCGATAGCGTATGCTATGATTCTTCAAAGGTCTTTGGCGGTCACATTGAAATGTAGAAATATGTTGTTTTATGTTTTATTTTTCCACTCATCTATGGTTTATTGGCCGAGAGCACAAGTGAACACTGGAGGAGCTGGTGCTTTGTTGAAAATGTTGTCTTGTTGCCCATTTGAGCCACCTTTACTGCACTAATTTCTTATGGTGGGAGGAATGTAATTCGTGGCTGTTTTTAGGGCCGCCGGCGATGAAGATTGGTAGAGAGGGGGAGCAAGGGAATGAGATTAGATAGGGACATGGTGTTAGGAGTACTAGCCCTCTCCCCTAATTTATGTTTGAAGCTCATCTGGAAAATCTGCCAAGTACTCTGTTACTTGATTTCTAACCAAAAGGTAAACTCTGCATTCATTTAAAAGATTGTATAATAAAGTTTGTTTCATTTTTTTTTCATACCATGGTTGTGTCTTGACCACTGACGGACCATAGCGATTCATTTAAAGGTGGTGGCAGCTTGCACACTACTTTACTCAGTCCAGTATTTTGGCCCCGCGATCTTGGTTTAGGTTTATTACGGTAGCCTTGGCTCTATCAGTGGACTGGTTAGTTTTCACTTTACATTTACATTTACATTTAAGTCATTTAGCAGACGCTCTTATCCAGAGCGACTTATTGAAATAAGTCCTCCTCAGGGTATAGTTTAAGAGAGAACTGGTTTGAGCTAGCTGAAACATGCATTCAAGTGAAACTTTACATAAAGGTGTACAGGGGTGGATTGGCCATCTGGCAATCCTGTCAGATGCCAGATGGGCTGGACCATTTTTTTTAGTTAGGTGGGCTAGCCAAAATTGACACACTTGAAAATATACATTTTTTAAAAATAAAAAATGTAAAAAGTGACATGGCAATTATAATATATATTTAGTGTACAAAACACAAAACATTAGGAACACCTGCTCTTTCCATGACAGACTGACCAGGTGAAAACTATGATCCCTTATTGATGTCACTTGTTAAATCCACTTCAATCAGTGTAGATGAAGGGGAGGAGACATCTTAAAGAAGGATTTTTAAGTCTTGAGACAAATGAGACATGGATTGTGTATGAACGGGGTATGGTAGTAAGTGCCAGGTGCCTCGGTTTGAGTGTGTCAAGAACTGCAATGCTGCTGTATTTTTCAGGCTCAACAGTTTCTCGTGTGTATTAAGAGTGGTCCCCAACCAAATGACATCCAGCTAACTTGACACAGCCGTGGGAAGCATTGGCGTCAATATGGGCCAGCATCCCTGTGGAACACTTTCAACACCTTGTAGAGTCCATGCCCGAAGAATTGAGGCTGTTTTGAGGGCGAAATGGAGTGCAACAACCTGTATGATGTGATAATTGTGTTGTTTGCTCTATAACCTGTTAGTTCAAATGCCTTGCCACCGTGACATATAGGCCTAAGGCTGAGCCCGATACAATAAGAAGACAGTGGCAGAATAAATTCAACCACGCCTTTGTTTCGTCAAGAAATAGGAGAGCAACATCTGTCCGGTGAAGTCCACAAAGCATTTTGCATGTAACAGTTACATGACCTACAGCATGGTCAAGCAAGTTAATGTTTCTGACATTTTCAGACTACTAAACAACCATTGATTTAGAACCACGGAGAGTTACTACAAGTCATAAAGAAAACTGAAGCTGCCGTCACTATTCCACAACCATTTCAACATCATCAAATCACTTATGCTTAGCTTAATACAGTGGCAACTAAAATATACCAAAAGTATTTGTGGTTTTCCATGGTACTGGTGTGTGTAGGGATATCTTCTGTATACCACCCCTACCTTGTCACAACACAACTAATTGTCTCAAATGCATTAAGAAGGAAAGAAATTCCACAAATTAACAGGCACACCTGTTAATTGAAATACCTTCCAGGTGACTACCTTGTGAAGCTGGTTGAGAGAATGCCAAGAGTGTGCAAAGCTGTCATCAAGGCAAAGGGTGGCAACTTTTTGTTTGTTTACTACATGATTCCATATGTGTTATTTCATAGTGTTGATGTCTTAACTATTATTCTACAATGTAGAAAAAAAGAAAAAAAAGAAAGAAAAACCCTGGATTGACTTGGTAATCATGAGTACACACCACTGAAAATGCATTACCATCACGATTGCTGTAATGAAAGAGTCTGCCCTGCCTTGTGCCTGTTTCTCTGAGGCCTGCTGATGTTAAGAGCAAGGCACTCTCCTCCCCTCAAGCGCTAGAAAAATGTTTTCTCATTCTATAACATTTCAAAATGCAATTGCGGAAAAACACGGCTTTGGAAGCTTTGTCGTCTCGTCCCCGTCGAAGAGAGGAGTGTCTGCATTTAATATGATTATTTGTACATAACCATGGGAATTAAGTTTCACTTTCAATTCTTGTAAGTAGGCAGTATTTTCCTCATATGACGTGGCTGGCTTATGTACAGTCTGTGCTGGCTGGAGCATAAATACCTGTGCACTACAAGTTTGAGCAGGCGATCTCCTTATTGTCACTGGTAAGTAACATTTTTTACTGGCTTAGCTTGTTTCTTGTATTATGTCAAATTATGCAAATGTGTCTGTAAAGTCATGTTGCTTACATTGCTTATGGATTCTAGACAATTAAATGGATATGGCTCAATAAAATAGTTAATATCAAAGAGTGTCTGGATAAGAGAGTCTGCTTAAATGACTAACATTTGACATGTAAAATGTTATATGCTCTACAGAGTGGTGCTAGAGAGGAGGATATACACAAACAAAATATGTATTTGGTTAGACAACTGACACAGACAACATTACTGTGTAACCAGAAAGGGAAGAGCAAGGCACTCTCCTCCCCCCAGGCGCTAGAAAACAGAAAGGGAGTGGCACCGCAGCCATGACCGTTCAGATCTATATTAATTACAATATGAGTGAAACATTCTTCCTTCCAATTTAAAAAAAAAGTAACTATATTGAAAAGCAGTAGACCACTGATTGGCCAGCTCATTCTCCTCAGAAGGATGACATCCTCTATGATGAAAGCAATTCTTTTTGCAATGTCTGTTTGAGATGCAAGTTTGAGGTGGGGTTTTTGAAGCACTTTTTTTCTCTCCAATTTATGCTTTGGCCACAAATAAGAGTATAGGATGAGTCAACAACATTATTTGGGTATAATTGAACAGAATATGAACTTTTAAAAGTGAGATTTTCACTGGACAGTTACTTTAATGTCTGCACCGTTGAGTTGTCTGAAAAAAAGGGGGAGAAAAAAATAACAAAATAATATATTAGGTTTCGATGAGAATGTCACTTTCTCTACATTGCAGCTGCAGTGGACAACATCAAGAAGCTCCTATAACACCTTGAAGAAAATAACACCATTTGCAGCTAAATCACGATGGTAATCTGAGGCAGTTCACCGTTGGAGAAAGATCAATTCAATATTCATGAATTTTCAGGGAGTTATTTCGATTTTCTGATTTTGCTTAAACTAATGTAAAAAAACAAAAACTCTTCAAGTGAAAACTATATAGTTGATGATGTATTGAGTTACACTAATGTTTATATGACTCTTCTCCTCTTCTTTTTGAGTGTCTCTCACTCACCTCTGGCCGAAAGGGAGCGAACAGGCTGTATGTTGCCTTATAACATACAAACCAAAACTGATGGGTGATGCCATCGATCTAATCCGTGGGTCAGTGACGCGGCCCATGGTCAATGACAGTCAACGCTAGTCGTGGGTCAGTGACGCGGCCCATGTCAACAACAGTCAGCTTTCTCTTCTCTTCCGTCTTCTCCTATAAATTACACATACGTTTTGTGCACTTATTGCAAGAAATTGTATATCTATTCATAAATTAGGCTACTACCTTGTGTTTGTAAAATCAAGTAACATTCTACAATTTAATTTAATTGATAAGACATCAAATGTTTCCTTTATATAAGTTTGAGGGCGAAAGTCAATTACTAACTATTATGAATAATTTCCCCAGAATTATGAAGAGACAGATGGGTTTTCCCCTGCAGCAAAGGACAATGTGGATGGAGTAAGTTGTATACAGTAATATGTCATAAATATCTTTTCATCGTGGCTCTGTCCACATCAGCATGCTTTCTCCATCTGAACATTTACAGTTTAAAGCCAACAAGAACTACACTCAACACTAGTTCAAAATGAACAGTCATTTCTTTGCCTTTGAGTAGGCCATGTCGGACCAGATAAATCTGTCATATTAAAAAAGTAATACCACGTTCAAGTGAAGCAGCGAAGATTTTCAGATTTTGTATATTTTCTCGTCATCCAGGATTTTACAGATCTCATCAAAAACTTCTACCATCTGAACATGTCTGGAGATGAGAAGATGGACTGGGTACGTGGTTTGATTATTCTTCACTGGGTGTACACATGACACACACACACACACATGCGCGCCAAAGGGTGTGGTCATGGAAACTATATGACGAGCCGTTGTTGTCTTGTCTGTCTAAACAGGCTGATCAGGAAGTGGGAGTGACCTGCTGCCAGGAAGAGGAGCACAATGAGGAAATGGAATGGGTATGACGATGTACAACTTCTGTTATCAACATCATGAATTCACTTTCTTTGTGTGTCAGTAATGGAAAAGCCCTTTGTGAAAAAGGGAAAACATGCTAAACTACCTTTTAAACCATTGACAACTAAGATCGGGAAGAATGTCACTGATCCTCCTATGTCAAGAATGTCAGAGCTAAAGGGGTTTATACTGTACGTCACGTGTCTGTACATTTGTAGAACTTGCACTAACAGCTTTGGGGACAATCACTCACTTGTTAAAATATTTGCGCAAACATATGGTGCAAACACTCATCTGGGTGTCTTTACAGATCACCTCAAGAAATCCCAGCTTCTGCATCTGGAGAGAAAGAAAAGATGAGGAAGACAGCCTTTAAATGAAGACAGCCTTTTAAAAATCTTCATTAACTACCCATCTGTTGGGTGGCTTGGTCATCAAAACGTTGGCCTAGTTCACACTCCTGTTGTACAACGCATCTCACACATCAGCTGTGATATAATTTAAGGATCCTTTCAATGGGTTTGTCTGCATGCAAAGAAATTGGCAATAGTTGTGTAAAGATCCGTTGTATCACCTCAGCGTGAACTAGGCCACTGTAGCCTAAATGGCATTGGTACACACGAAGGGGTTTTGTAAATACTGTACAGTAGGATATATGGTTATGCAATTTACATTTACATTTAAGTCATTTAGCAGACGCTCTTATCCAGAGCGACTTACATGATATGTAAATATGTTGAGTATCTATTTATTTTCTCACTCATCTGTCATTCGTTCTGTGTTCTGAGGGCAAAAAGGGGAGGGGGGATGACTAAAATATTTGGAATGTGTCCCTAATGTTTTGTACACAGTGTATATATATTACCCCACAACATTCACTCTTCCCATTAGTCCTTGGATTTATTTTTGTGTAGCTAATTCTCAAAAAAGTACATCTGCTGTCTATTTGTTTGTCAATATTCATGTGTTCAGTGTCTTGTCTCCTTGTCAAATGAGTGTCTGTCAATTTCGTTGTATATCTGTATCACATGAAGTTATCCTTCGAACAGGGAAAGGGTGGTGCCTAGGCGGAGGGGTCAAAGAAATCAACACAAACTATGAAGTACTGTTATTCAATGATGTGCATAAAACGACTCAGACTGTAAATGACATTCTTATTGGCATTGATTTTTTGTTGATTTTATTTGTCAATTTTCAACAATGCAACCACTGTGGTGCTTTTGGAAAAACACTAAAACAAAATAGACACAAGATTATAGCGTATATAAAATACACCTCATCAGTAAGGAGGAAACAGTCTAATAAAAAAATAGATGATCAAGTAGCATTCATTACTACAATTATACTTTCTTTTAGCATGTGCAGTTTTAAAGCGTATTGCCCATAAACTATTAAGGTTTATCTTAAAACTAGCAGGACGGATTTTATATACACTACCGTTCAAAAGTTTGGAAATGTCCTTGTTTTCGTTGTACGAGATCTTCAGTTTCTTGGCAACTTCTCGCATGGAATAGCCTCCATTTCTCAGAACATGTATAGACTGACGAGTTTCAGAAGAAAGTTATTTGTTTCTGGCCATTTTGAGGTTGTAATCGAACTCACAAATGCTGATGCTCCAGATACTCAACTAGTCTAAAGAAGGACAGTTTCATTGCTTCTTTAATCAGAACAACAGTTTTCAGCTGACATAATTGCAAAAGGGTTTTCTAATGATCAATTAGCCTTTTAAAATGATAAACTTGGATTCGCTAACACACCGTGCCATTGGAACACAGGAGTGACGGTTGCTGATAATGGAATGGCCTCTGTACGCCTATGTAGATATTCCATTAAAAAATGACCCGTTGCCAGCTACAATAGTCATTTACAGATTTAACAACGTCGACACTGTATTTCTGATCAATTTGATGTTATTTTAATGGACAAAAAAATAGCTTTTCTTTCAAAAACAAGGACATTTCTAAGTGACCCCAAACTGTTGAATGGTAGTGTAGTTTGGTACACCATTCAGTTCCTCTGCACAAGTGTTAAGGAAATAACTTTTTTTTTGGGGGGGGGCAAAAATGGTTCTGGTGTGATGACAGAGTCTCCAATGAAATTAAGATAACCATACAGGTAACTGGGGCAAGGTCATGTATAATTTTAAAAATCAATTTAAAAATCAAACAGTTTGATCAACTGGAAGCCCGTTCAGTTCCCTGAAATTATTAGGACCAATGTTCATCCTAGGGCTGAGTTTAAGTATAATTCATCTGCAGGTTTGGGTAGGTTACTTTCTAAATGTAATCAAATCAAATCAAATCAAATCAAATTTATTTATATAGCCCTTCATACATCAGCTGATATCTCAAAGTGCTGTACAGAAACCCAGCCTAAAACCCCAAACAGCAAACAATGCAGGTGTAAAAGCACGGTGGCTAGGAAAAACTCCCTAGAAAGGCCAAAACCTAGGAAGAAACCTAGAGAGGAACCGGGCTATGTGGGGTGGCCAGTCCTCTTCTGGCTGTGCCGGGTAGAGATTATAACAGAACATGACCAAGATGTTCAAATGTTCATAAATGACCAGCATGGTCAAATAATAATAAGGCAGAACAGTTGAAACTGGAGCAGCAGCACAGTCAGATGGACTGGGGACAGCAAGGAGCCATCATGTCAGGTAGTCCTGGGGCACGGTCCTAGGGCTCAGGTCCTCCGAGAGAGAGAAAGAAAGAGAGAATTAGAGAGAGCATATGTGGGGTGGCCAGTCCTCTTCTGGCTGTGCCAGGTGGAGATTATAACAGAACGTGGCCAAGATGTTCAAATGTTCATAAATGACCAGCATGGTTGAATAATAGTAAGGCAGAACAGTTGAAACTGGAGCAGGAGCATGGCCAGGTGGACTGGGGACAGCAAGGAGTCCTCATGTCAGGTAGTCCTGGGACATGGTCCTAGGGCCCAGGCCAGTTGAAACTGGAGCAGCAGCATGGCCAGGTGGACTGGGGACAGCAAGGAGTCATCATGTCAGGTAGTCCTGGGGCATGGTTCTAGGGCTCAGGTCCTCCGAGAGAGAGAAAGAAAGAGAGAAGGAGAGAATTAGAGAACGCACACTTAGATTTACACAGGACACCGAATAGGACAGGAGAAGTACTCCAGATAAACAAACTGACCCTAGCCCCCCGACACATAAACTACTGCAGCATAAATACTGGAGGCTGAGACAGGAGGGGTCAGGAGACACTGTGGCCCCATCCGAGGACACCCCCGGACAGGGCCAAACAGGAAGGATATAACCCCACCCACTTTGCCAAAGCACAGCCCCCACTGTAATCAGTTACAGATACTAATTACCTGTCCTAAATTGTAATCAGCAACGTAATGTTTGGTTTACCCAAACTCAGTGTAACGTAATCTCATTACTTTCCCCTTAAGAGCCATTAGAATAATACAAAAATGGACACTACTGGTCAAAAGTTTTAGAACACCTACTCATTCAAGGGTTTTTCATTATGTCTTACTATTTTCTACATTGTAGAATAATATGGAAGACATCAAAATGATGAAATAACATATATGGAATCATGTAGTAACCAAAAAAGTGTTAAACAAATCAAAATCTATTTTATATTTGCAATTCTTCATATAGCCACCCTTTGCCTTGATGACAGCTTTTCATATTCTTGGCATTCTCTCAACCAGATTCACCTGGAATGCTTTTCCAACACTCTTGAACTATTTCCCACATATGCTGAGAACTTGTTGGCTGATTTTCCTTCATTCTGCAGTTCGACTCATCCCAAACCATCTCAATTTGGTTGAGGTCGGGGGATTGTGGAGGACAGGTCATCTGATGCAGCACTCCATCACTCTCCTTCTTGGTCAAATAACCTTTACACAGCCTGGAGGTGTGTTTTGGGTCATTGTCAAATCAAACTGTATTTGTCACATGCGCTGCAGATTGGTCACATGCACACGCAGATTGGTTGAGCTAATTTGTTCATGTAGGTAGGGGTGAAGCGACTATGCATTAACAAACAGTGAGTATCAGCAGTGTACAAAACCAATGGGGGGAGGGGGAGGGGGGGGGGGGTCAATGTAAATAGTCCAGTGGCCATTTGATTAATTGTTCAGCAGTCTTATGGCTTGGGGGTAGCTGTTAAGGAGCATTTTGGTCCTAGACTTGGCGCTCCGGTACCGCTTGCCATGCGGTAGCAGAGAAAACAGTCTATGACTTGGGCGACAGGAGTCTCTGATAATATTATGGTCTTTCCTCTGACACCGCCTATTATATAGGTTCTGGATGGCAGGAAGCTTGGTCCCAGTGATGGACTGGGCTGTTCGCACTACCCTCTGTAGTGCCTTACGGTCAGATGCCGAGCAGTTGCCATACCAGCTGGTGATGCAACCGGTCAGGATGCTCTCGATGGTGCAGCTGTATAACATTTTGGGGATCTGGGGACCCATGCCAAATCTTTTCAGTCTCCTGAGGGGGAAAATGTTTTGTTGTGCCATCTTCACGACTGTCTTGGTGTGTTTGAACCATGATAGTTCGTTGGTGATGTGGACACCAAGGAACTTGAAACTCTCAACCCATTCCACTACAGCCTCGTCGATGTTAATGAGAGCCTGTTTGGCCCACCTTTTCCTGATGTCCACAATCAGCTCCTTCGTCTTGCTCACATTGAGGGAGAGGTTGTTGTCCATGGTTGTTGTCCACCACACTGCCAGTTTTCTGATCTCCTCCCTATAGACTGTCTCATTGTTGTTGTTGATCAGGCCTACCACTGTTGTGTCATCAGCAAACTTAATGATGGTGTTGGAGTTGTGTTTAGCCACGCAGTCATGGGTGAACAGGGAGTACAAGAGGGGGTGGAGTACACACCCCTGAGGGGCCCCCGTGTTGAGGATCAGCGTGGCAGATGTGTTGTTGCCTACCTTTACCACCTGGAGGTGGCCCGTCAGGAAGTCCAGGAATCAGTTGCAGAAAGAGGTGTTTAGTCCCAGGGTCCTTAGCTTAATGATGAGCTTTGTGGGCACTATGGTGTTGAACGCTGAGCTGTAGTCAATGAACAGCATTCTCACATAGGTGCTCCTATTGTCCAGGTGGGAAAGGGCAGCATGGAGTGGAATTGAGATTGCGTCATTTGTGGATCTGTTGGGGCGGTATGCGAATTGGAGTGGGTCTAGGGTATCAGGGAGGATGCTGTTGATGTGAGCCATGACCAGCCTTTCAAAGCACTTCACAGCTACCGATGTGGGTGCTACGGAGCGGTAATCATTTAGGCCTGTTGAAAACAAATGATAGTCCCACTAAGCGCAAACCAGATGGGATGGCATATCGCTGCAGGATGCATGATATGCATGGCAGATGTGAAGGCACAACCATGCTGGTTAAGCTTGCCTTGAATTCTAAATAAATCACAGACAGTGTCACCAGCAAAGCACCCCCACAAATCCCACCTCCTCTGACATGTTTCACAGTGGGAAGCACAGATGGGGAGATCATCTGTTCTGACCAAAGGACAGATTTCCACCGGTCTAATGTTCATTGCTCATGTTTCTTGGCCCAAGCAAGCAAACTGGATGCAGTTTATCACAGTGCCATCCGTTTTGTTACTAAAGCACCTTGTACTACCCACCACTGCGACCTGTATGCTCTAGTCGGCTGGTCCTTGCTACATATTCGTCGCCAGACCCACTGGCTCCAGGTCATCTACAAGTCCATGCTAGGTAAAGCTCCGCCTTATCTCAGTTCACTGGTCACGATGGCAACACCCACCCGTAGCACGCGCTCCAGCAGGTGTATCTCACTGATCATCCCTAAAGCCAACACCTAATTTGTCCGCCTTTCGTTCCAGTTCTCTGCTGCCTGTGACTGGAACGAATTGCAAAAATCGCTGAAGTTGGAGACTTTTATCTCCCTCACCAACTTCAAACATCTGCTATCTGAGCAGCTAACCAATCGCTGCAGCTGTACATAGTCTATCGGTAAATAGCCCGTCCAATTTTACCTACCTCATCCCCATACTGTTTATATTTATTTACTTTTCTTTTGCACACCAGTATCTCTACCTGTACATGACCATCTGATCATTTATCTCTCCAGTGTTAATCTGCAAAATTGTAATTATTCGCCTACCTCCTCATGCCTTTTGCACACAATGTATATAGACTGTCTTTTTTTTCTACTGTGTTATTGACTTGTTAATTGTTTACTCCATGTGTAACTCTGTGTTGTCTGTTCACACTGCTATGCTTTATCTTGGCCAGGTCGCAGTTGTAAATGAGAACTTGTTCTCAACTAGGTGAAGAAAAAAAAAATATATAAATAAAAAAAAGTCTCTTCTTCTTATCGGTGTCCTTTAGTAGTGGTTTCTTTGCAGCAATTCGACCATAAAGCCCTGATTCACTCAGTCTCATCTGAAAAGTTGATGTTGAAATGTGTCTGTTACTTGAACTTATTTGGGCTGCAATTTCTGAGGCTGGTAACTCTAATGAACTTAACCTCTGCAGCAGAGGTAACTCTGGGTCTTCCTTTCCTGTGGCAGTCCTGAGAGCCAAGTTGAGAGCCAATTTCATCATAGCGCTTGATGGTTTTGCGACTGCACTTGAAGAAACTTTCACAGTGCTTGAAATGTTCCAGATTGACTGACCTTCATGTCTTAAAGTAATGATGGACTGTCATTTCTCTTTGCTTGTTTGAGCTGTTCTTGCCATAATATGGACTTGGTCTTTGACCAAATAAGGTTATCTTCTGTATACCACCCCTACCTTGTCACAACACAACTGATTGGCTCAAACACACTAAGAAGGAAAGAAATTCCACAAATCAACTTTTAACAAGGCACACCTCTTACAGTTTTTGACAATTGCTTCCACATGATTTCTGAAACTAGGGCTCCTTTTCTCTAGACTCTACAAACAAAACCCCAAAACACACAAAAACCAAACACTTCATTCAAAACTATTTGAACTCTTCTCAAAATTGTGTTTTTGTATAAAAACTCTACACACAAACCATCAAATGATTAGCTCTTAGACACGTCAACTACACACAGATGTGACAAATGTAAAACACTTCTATCTTGTGTCTTTTGCATGTTCAGTGGAGTCCATGGCAGTTTGTCACAGCACTCACACGTACATGTATGTGCACAAATATGTATGCAAATTCAGTATATATTTACACTATCAACAGAAATGCAAGGGGGGTAGAAATACAGTATAAGATAAACAAATAGGCTTGTCCTTCTCGTCCTTCTCGTCCTCCTCTTCCTCCTCTTCCTCCTCCTTGTCCCCCTCTTATGCTCACTCTTCTTCCTCTAACTCTCTCTCCAAAATTGGCCTCCATTGATGTCCAAACCAAGAAAGCCAACCTGAAGTCTATTTATTGTGCTCAAGCTCTGATTTCTAAGCGAAGAAATGAACTATAAGTGTTTTCACACGTGAGCACTGGGTGTAGGTAATTGGTAAATGAGTGTGGCATTTGGAATGGCAGTGTTTTCCAAACGAAACACAAGACCTGTTAGTTTTGAATGATGTGTCTACTGTAGAAAACTGTGTTTAGTAGTTTGCAAAAAGTGTGTTTTATAATTGCAAACTGAGTGTAAAGCAAATAATGTGCTTGTAGTTTTGCAGACTTGGTCTGAAGATTAGACACATGAGTTAATTGTTTCACTGAGTGTGCCTCAAGTACCACTTTTAGTGTATAAGCGATTGTAAAAAAAACTGTAATTGAAATGCATTCCAGGTGACTAGGTCATGAAGCTGGTTGAGAGAATGCCAATAGTTTCCAAAGCTGTCATCAAAAGCAAAGGGTGGCTACTTTGAACAATCTCAAATATAAAATATACTTTGATTTGTTTAACACTTTTTTGGTTACTACATGATTCCATATGGGTTATTTCATAGTTTTGATATCTTCGCTATTATTCTACAATGTAGAAAATATAAAAAGTTAAGAAAAACCCTTGGATGAGTAGTTCACATTTTTGACTGGTACTGTATATCCCTGGCATATTACATAATTTATGCAGGAGCATTCAAGACATTTTTGGACTCACCTTGTTGTACTGTGTTCACTTGTTCAGGAAGGTGGAGTGGCGGTATTTTGTGGGCAAATTTTGTCATCAAACTTGGTCATCAAAGTCTGGCATTCTCTGGATTTATGGTGCTTTCAAGACAACTGTGAACTCTGGAAAAAACAAGGTAGAATCATGATGAAGTCAGTGATCTTCAGGTCGTAGCTCTAGAGTTTCCCACTTACAATTCCGAGTTGGATGACCGTTCAAAATGTATTTTCCCAGTCGGAACTAGTTTTTTCCTGAGTTACCAGTTGTCTCGAACTCACTAAAGTCAGATTTCCCAATTCTGAGGGAACAGTTGTTTTGAGAGCTTCAGAAATCATGCTGGATTGACAGCATGGCCAATGTTGAATGTTAATAATTTTAAGCTTGGAAAAGAGACCCTTAAACAGAGAATTGGGTCCACACTCACTCCACTGAATAGCAGGCTAGTGATTGCTTTGCATTGCTTGCAGATAGCCACTGATTCCTTCCAAACCACTCATTGTTGAATTTGCGATTTCCAACTTGTGTAATGTTTATATCCAATGGCCGAGGAGCACCAATATGTTTTATCTATAATTTCTCTTCAGTATTTCTCTTCACATGACAACAAATAAAAAGGATTTGCCAGTAGATTGTCAACTTGATTCATGATGATGACTGCTAGTTAGGATTTTGAAAGTGTGATGTTGACATGATCAGTCTAATCAAAGCTACTGTACATATAACATGATTTGGCATCATTTTTCCCGTGGCAAATGACCTTGAACCTTCTTGGATGGGCACTTATGGCAGCACACAAGGGGCTTGTATTGTCAAGCTCTACCGTTAGATTTGGCCGTGACGTAGTGTCCCCATGAGTGACAGAACACTGAGCCAATATCAGGCAACTAGAGAACATTACCAACCCCTACACTCCATATTTGTAAAAAACAATGTGGGCTAAAAATGTGGGGCTCTGGCCTACCTGCACTGAATGACGGGTCGCCACTGTCACACATAGCTAATTGAGAAAGCATTAGTGTGATTCACATCAATGCGCTATGTAGATATCAATAATAAGTTATATCCGTGTCGCCCGTAGGCTACATCATTGCTGTCGTCCTTACCTCCAAGCGTTTATTCAAGTTAGATCATCTTTGGATGCTGACAGCGGTCGCACCATTGGAAAACATAGCTTGGACTGTAGCCTACAAAAGCCTATAAGCCAATTTATGCTTGATCTGAAAATGTGGTCTTAGACGGAACACAAACCGGCTGCGCGTGCGCCATCGTGCATACATTTATTTAGTCCCCAACACCAAACGTGATCACGACATGCAGGTTAAAATATCAAAACAAACTCTGAACAAATGACATTTTTTGGGGACAGGTCGAAAAGCATTAAACATGTATGGCAATTTAGCTAGCTAGCTTGCACTTTCTAGCTAATTTGTCCTATTTAGCTAGCTTGCTGTTGCTACCTAATTTGTCCTGGGACATAAACATTGAGTTGTTATTTTACCTGAAATGCACAAGGTCCTCTACTCTGACAATTAATCCACACATAAAACAGCCAACCAAATCGTTCCTAGTCATCTCTCCTCCTTCCCGGCTTTATCATCTTTGAACTTATATGGTGATTGGCATCTACACTTTCATAGTATTACCACGATAACCGACAAAACATTTCGTCTTTCAATCACCCTTGTGGGTATAACGAATGAGGAGATGGCACGTGGGTACCTGCTTCTATATGGCGCGTGAGTACCTGCCTGTTTGCCACAGTGTCTCCTGACCCCTCCTGTCTCAGCCTCCAGTATTTATGCTGCATGTGTCGGGGGGCTAGGGTCAGTCTGTTATCCGGTGTCCTGTGTACATTTAAGTATGCTCTCTTTAATTCTCTCTTTCTTTCTCTCTCTCGGAGGATCTGAGCCCTAGGTCCATACCTCAGGACTACCTGGCATGATGACTCCTTGCTGTCCCCAGTCCACCTGACCATGCTGCTGCTCCAGTTTCAACTGTTCTGCCTATGGCTATGGAACCCTGACCTGTTCACCGGACGTGCTACCTGTCCCAGACCTGCTGTATTCAACTCTCTAGAGACAGCAAGAGCGGTAGAGATACTCTTAATGATCGGCTATGAAAAGCCAACTGACATTTACTCCTGAGCTGCTGGCTTGTTGCACCCTCAACAACTACTGTGATTATTATTATTATTTGACCATGCTGGTCATTTATGAACATTTGAACATCTTGGCCATGTTCTGTTATAATCTCCACCCGGCCCAGCCAGAAGAGGACTGGCCACCCCTCATAGCCTGGTTCCTCTCTAGGTTTCTTCCTAGGTTTTGGCCTTTCTAGGGAGTTTTTCCTAGCCACCGTGCTTCTACACCTGCATTTATTTTAGCTCTTGGCAATGCAGACGCTCGTTGGTACGTGCGAGCAGTGTGGGTGGAATAATTTAAGAACATAGAGTTCTAAATATATTTTGTAAAGCTTGCGCATGCAACGCGAGCGGTGTGGTCAGCCTATTAGGGTCTGTATTGAGGGTGTAACCCAATTGCGGAGCCTACTGAAGCATGTATAAACACAAACTCACTTCCTTGACAACTTCCATCTGCTCAGCTATGCAAAGTGCAAGAAGCATGAATGCCTTGACTTCTGCTGAGCCTGAATCTATCAAGTCAAGTATCAAGTCATCAAATTTGTGACTAGTCATGTACCTGGTGTCTACAGCTTCTGCTGACTTGTGGTCAGACTTTAGGCAGAATGTCATTGAGAAAGCAGAAAGGTGTCAAATATAATTTGTTTTTGCAAACATCATTTCTGAATTTAAAAGTAATCCTAGAAGTAATCATCTAGGTTTTTCAAAAGCATCTCTAATCTGATTTCAATATTTTCGCTGGTAACATAACAGATTACAGTTCATTTTTTAATAATCCGTTACGTATAACAGATTGCATTAAAATGATTATGTAACATTTACATTTAAGTCATTTAGCAGACGCTCTTATCCAGAGCGACTTACAAATTGGTGCATTCACCTTATGACATCCAGTGGAACAGTCACTTTACAATAGTGCATCTAAAACTTAAGGGGGGGTGAGAGGGATTACTTATCCTATCCTAGGTATTCCTTAAAGAGGTGGGGTTTCAGGTGTCTCCGGAAGGTGGTGATTGACTCCGCTGTCCTGGCGTCGTGAGGAAGTTTGTTCCACCATTGGGGGGCCAGGGCAGCGAACAGTTTTGACTGGGCTGAGCGGGAGCTGTACTTCCTCAGTGGTAGGGAGGCGAGCAGGCCAGAGGTGGATGAACGCAGTGCCCTTGTTTGGGTGTAGGGCCTGATCAGAGCCTGGAGGTACTGAGGTGCCGTTCCCCTCACAGCTCCGTAGGCAAGCACCATGGTCTTGTAGCGGATGCGAGCTTCAACTGGAAGCCAGTGGAGAGAACGGAGGAGCGGGGTGACGTGAGAGAACTTGGGAAGGTTGAACATTGAAGCAAGGAGAATCCGTTACTCCCCAACTCTCTATAATTCTATAAGAAGAGAGAGACTGTAGATTCCTCTTACAGGAACTTTATTATAAGATTTGCAAAAAGGAATCAATCAACCATTACCAGGAATGTTTCAGAGTTGAATGCATAGGTCGGGTCTCTGCTTTTATATACAATCCCTTTCTGTATACGTGGCAGCCAGCAGATAGTGTGTAAAAGGCAATTAGTTGTCTGTGCAGATTTAAGAAAGCATGAGGTTGACAGCCCGAGGGCTCAACCGTCTAACTGCATTCACAACAGCAAACACTATAATGTGCTATTTTCTGCAAATATACATACATGTGACCTCTTGTAGAGCACCCAAACGGCTCTTAGCTGTAAGCTCAGTCACAGAAAGACAAGTTTGTATCCGTTTAGAAAAAACCCTAGCATATAACATGAGACCGTTATTTTGGTCGTAAAAACGGGATAGCATGACTAATTATGTCATTTTCCACATCAAGTGGCACTGGATCAGAAATGTTGTCAGGGTCCTCATAGTCTCTGTATCCAGGAACTTGGTGACTCTTGCCAGGAACTTTGTCCTGTCGTCAACCTTCAGAACAATGACCTTCAGAACCATGATTTCACCTGTCATGTGTTGGTCTAGATTACATCCCAAGTATGTAATGCAGCATATCTCCTTCACCGCTAGACCATTACACTTGACCGAGAAGTTGGAAGTTTCTAACTTTGTGTTTGGAACCAAACAGGATACATTCCGTCTTGCCTAAAAGCAGAGGCAGTTTGTTGTCGGATAACCACTTACTGACTTTAGTCAGTTCACTGCTTAGAGTCTTTTCAATGGTCTCCTTATTCTTATGTGAAACCAGTCATCCGCATTCTGGAACAGAGGACATGAAAAGGCAGAATCCATGTAATTTATGTAGAGCAATGAAAATGAAAAGCGAAGGTATTACAGAAGTACTCCACTTGTCAGAATTCTGGTGGATCCTGGTGGATCCCGTTACAAAAAGAAGAATCTCTCCCAGTCATAACACGTGATATGCAGTATAGCATAAAAGCACCACAGGGAACAAAACACAATTTTAAGCAAAACAAAAACACAAAAAGCATAAAAATAAAGTGGAAAGTGTCGCGACTTCTACCGAAGTCGGTCCCTCTCCTTGCTCGGGCGGCGTTCGGCGGTCGACGTCACCGGCCTTCTAGCCATCGCCGATCCACTTTTCATTGTCCATTTGTTTTGTCCTTGTCTTACACACCTGGTTTCATTCCCCCAATTACTTGTTCATTATTTAACCCTCTGTTCCCCCATGTTTGTTGTGTGAGTGATTGTTTGTATGTGATACAGTCCGTTAATTGTGGCCTAGATTATTGCGTTGTATTATTGATTGTTTGAGTAAATTACGTTTATAACTCATATCTGCTGTCTTGCACCTGACTCCTCTACACCAGCTACACACAGGCTTATAACAGAAAGAGAGGATTAAAGTTGCCACTAGTATCAATTCAACTGGAAGAGAAAGTTATGCAATGTTGGGTAGCATGGTGGTTTCATTCGGTGGCCACATCAACGTTGATTAAATTATATTGTCTACATGCTTCTTAACCTATAAGAGAAAACATATTGGGATAAGGATACCAAAGAACTAGGAATAGAATAGACTGACAGGTGTCTGGATCACACAGAAAATGCAGAAGTTCCATAAATAGAATAGAACGTCTTATTTTTCTTGTTTCTGTCACGACTCCTACCGAAGGTAGCTCCCCTTCCTGTTCGGGTGGTGCTTGTCGTCACCGGCCTACTAGCTGCCACTGATCCCTTTTTCCCCTTTTCTGTTTATTGGTTTCACCTGTGTTTGGTTTAGGCTGATTGGTCAGTCCCGCCTGCTGGTTGTGCGGGATTGTTTGGTGTACGTGTGTACACATCTGTGTGTCACGGTTTTCCCATTTTCTTAGGTTTTGCTGGACTGTTTAAGTCCCCCGTGTTTGGGGTATTTGTTTTGGTGTGCGCCCTGTGTTTTGTTCACCGTTTTTGGGCAGTAAAATGTTTAGCACAACCCTGAACTCTCTGCTTCCTGCGCCTGACTTCTCACCCACTACACCCCGGATGTTACAGTTTCTAACCAGATCTGTAGAGCTGTTAATAATACTGTAGAGTCTAAGCCAAATAACACATTCATGAATGGCAATTAAAACAGTAAAAAAATGAATAAGGTTTTAAAATGTCTGTCCTAGATCTAGGAGATACTGTATGAGAAAGCTCTAGTTGTTGTTGTGTGTTTTTTTAAAAAACATATTGAACCTCTTTTTTTTTGGATATGCACTAAACTACCTCCATACTTCTATTCATCTTTTAAACGGGTACTGGTTCTTTCAGATGAGTCTCCTGACACTTGTGGGGCTCATAGAGTAAAACGGAGAACACCATCTTTCCATAAAGTGGTCATACAAGCCAAACCGTCTGAATGCTACAGTCGTTTTTGTGACAAGACCAACTTTCAGGATGTTTCATGGTCTTACAAGAGCCGTTGTAGCTCGGCCACCTTCCACCACAGATGCAGAAGGCCGCCATAAGCAATTGCGGTGGATTTATACACAGCCCATGCAAAAAAAAAAGATATCTCTAGCTTAAACTGACTGATTTTAATGGAGATTTTTGTATTATGTTACATTGATTTACTCTTCGGGGTGTCAATAGACTCTAGAGGGTTTTAAGCCAGGATCTAGGCAGATCTGCAATTAATAATTTGCAGAAATTAGGCTTTTCGTTTAATCCATATGATTTTATATCGCTTTTCTAAAACCCAAAGATGCTACAATAAGCAACTATAAGGAAAACCAACACAAAAAAAGCAACAAGTTACCTGGGATAGGGTGGAAGAGGAGGTGGGAAGAAAGAGACAACCAAAACAAAAACTTCTAGATGGTGTGTAGATAGTTCAAAATGGAAGTGAAATGTTGCAATCCCCAGAGGACATCCTCTGAACTTTGCACTCTACAACACACTGCAATAAGTCATACACTGACAGTCCAAACACTGCTCTTTGTTCTTGGCTGTGGTGGAGAGTTTGGAATCTGATTGATTGCTTCTGTGGACAGAAGCAATCAATAAACTGAGATTAGGAGCACACCCTTTAAGAGTGTGCTCCTAATCTCAGCTCATTACCTGTATATAATTTGTAAATCGCTCTGGATAAGAGCGTCTGCTAAATGACTTAAATGTAAATGTAAATATAAGACACCTGGGAGCCAGAAATCTTTCTGATTGAGAGGGGGTCAAATACGTATTTCCCTCATTAAAATGCAAATCAATTTATAACTTTTTTGACATGCGTTTTCTGGATTTTTTTGTTGTCATTCTGTCTCTCACTGTTCGAATAAACCTACCATTAAAATTATAGACTGATCATTTCTTTGTCAGTGGACAAACGTACAAAGGGGATCAAATACTTTTTTCCCTCACTGTAGGGGGTTCCCAACACTAATGTAAGATTTCTTGTATCATATTTCTTATATTTAACCTTATTTTGACAGGGAGTCATATTGTGACCAATGTCTCTTTTGCAAATGAGGCCTGTGATTACAAAGATACACACAAATATACAATGACATGCAAAACAGCACAAACATGAGGGAGTTGAAACATTTCACACTGTAAGTGCAAGTGTCAAACTGATGTCACTGCAAAGCCGAAGAGCACTGTGGTTAGAACAATTACCAACACCCTTCCTCTGACAGACTTTTAGAAACTAACTAACTATTTATTGTATTAGAGAAAATGTACATGTGGCAATTGGGACAACATTTGATTCTAATTATTGTGACATTGAAGCAAGGAGAATCTCAATCAAACTGGTATCCAAGAGTGTCTGAGGTTTGACAAAGTAACCTTTCTGGTTCTGTTACTATGTGATTTCAAACACAATCAATAAAACTCAAACTAGAATCATATGTGAAATAAAATGAAACTCATCTGAATTGCCAAATAAGCTTTCTCCTGTGTTTTGTTGTTGCCTCTGTAGTATGTACTCGATACCGGTTTCCTTGACAGGGTTCTCACATTTTGATACTTAGAAGTTATTCTCACTGGGGAAGTATAAAAGAAGGGGACAGGGCAAAGTACTAATACCAACCATCCAAAATAGCAAATTGCAAAAAAAAATGTACATCCACTTTCTCACCCAAATGATAGTGATCCACCGCAGCTCCTTTTGGGGGTGGAGACGCCTCTTATAAGAAGAGGCACGTATGAAACAAAGTACAGGAAGACAAGTCAGTTTCATTTGCAAAGGTTGAGTGTTGCATTATTTTCCTCACTGCATGCTAGTGAACAAAGTGAAGGAGAAGATGTCCAGGCAGGGACCCCTCTCCCTGCTCACCTGGATGGGAGCCATGGGTAAGCACTGACTAACAGGATTTCACTCATCTTAATATTATCATCAGCTCAACTAGTAAAAACAAGTCAATTACTTTCAATACTACACGTTTTAAATTGTAGTTTCGTTTTAGATTTGCTATTCCTGACTCAATCTTAGTCTGACCAGGTTGAACTGTTCACGCCATTGTAATCAATAGACACACTTGAAGTATTGTAGAGGAGGATATGCTTTCAAAGTGGATGCTTAACTTGCACAAGGATCATTTATGTAAAAGAAAAGTGCCTAATGTTGCCATTTCCATCGGCTAATGCGGATCCCAATCAAATCTAATGCTCTAAATGTTATTTACTTGTTAGATGCTCCATTGTCATTATTTTGGGGGCTTTTTAGAAAGCAAAACTAGTCATACTGTATCTGTATTTGTGGTTTCACGTCAATAACGGTAACCGACTTCCCCATTTTTCAATTCGAGGCCAGTAGTTGGTTGGAACTGTAGGTCACTTAATCTTTTAAACCTAGATACAACTTTATTGTCGATTCATGGTTTTGAGACAGTCAATGATAAGCATGAACTCTTGGCCATTTATCACACATTTTTCATGGTGAAAAAGTCAAAGAAGTTATTTACAAACATTCACGTTTGATGATGGCAGTTCTGGCTGAACAACAGTAGCCTATAACCTATGTTCAGTCAAGAATGTTGAAATTAGGATTCCTCAAAATACATTTGTGCACCTTCTCAGCCATGTGCACATATCACAGACTGAACCTTGTTTACACCAACGCCTGCACCAGACTATGATCAGCTGGGGGCACTGTTTTTGATGCTATAATTCTAGTTAGGATATATATAATATATGCAACAAATCATCCACCAACATGGTTCTGTGGCAATGTACCACATAACCAATAAGCAAAGCATTAACAATGAAGGTTTCAACACACACTGGACCAGCGCCATTTATTTGGGCTGGATTACACAATGATGGGGCCCAGGGCAAGAACGTCTTTAACCAACTGTTAGCCTACATGTAATTCAGAACACAGCGGAGCCACATGTAGTGGTATGTTGTAACGATTTGGGAGAAGCCCGGAAAATGGAGACACGTTAATGCTCACCTGTGTCATCCAGACTATGTGCCAGCCCAGCGATTAGCTGTTTTGTGCGTCTCCGCGGTGGGAGCGACAACAACAGGACCATGGCCAGAGGCCAAGCGCTCGGCCAAATTGATAACTACAGTCTCGTCACAATGTGCAACAACAGAAATGTATGAATTTACGTTAGGAAAAGTTCTGAATGGACACAGAGAGAGTAAGCAAACTCACAAACATACCCGTCAAAATGACCCAGCATTTAAAGCCACCAGCGCATTTCAAACACACGAGCAAATCACACTTCTACTTTCCTAACAACGTTGGCTATTAAAAACCTAGGCCTTAGATAATGCTATGCTAAAACAATGTAGCCTACCAAATTAATTGACAAGGAAAGTTTGAAGGGGGAGAGAGACAGCTATGTGATAGTAGACCTTTATTGTGAAGGCATATATGATATTCAAATCTGTCTCTGGTGGATATTCTATGGCCCGGTATTGCATAGCACAGGTCAGGGGGTATGACAGCATAGGCCTGCAAATGATTGATTAATATATGAATTACCCAAATTTGTAACACATCTCTGTCTTCACTGTTCCCATCTTTCACAATTCACACTTCTCCGCTGGCATCAGCTCCACTGGCCTCTCTCTCTTCCCCTCTCCTCTGTCTATTGATAAAAGCTCTTGTACGAGTTGCCTAGCTCAATGCAAGTCCCATGAATAGCAATATATAGTTTGGTCACTTATTGTTGAGCAATTTTTGAGCTAATATGGAGAAGCAACTTGCTGTTGCTTCCTGAGGATAAAATAAGCTACAGGGTTGGCAATGAACTGGTGGGAAGTTTGACTGGCATGTAGCTCTGGTGCAGTAATATTTATATCAATAAATAACTCTATCCAAATCTGTGTCCAAATCTGTATCCAAATCTGTGTCCAAATCTTGCCCACATAGCGCCAGCACTGGTTTTCACTGACCACAATCTAAAATATGAAATAATGCCAATTTCCCGTGTTGTAAGGAAGATCGGATATCTACGATTTGTGTGAAATGCTGTTTTAAATTATGTATTTTATTGTACACCGTGGATTAGGCCTACTAAACAGTTAATATTTAGGAATATCATGTTTATGCATCTAACCCAAATAGTTGTGTCTGTCATCCGATTGTACCCTTCTTTCTTTTCTTTGCCAGCTGTCTCTTCAATGGCTTTCAACATAGATGAAGCAAACCCCAAAATCTACAAGGGAGAGGAAAAGGATTTCTTTGGTTACAAAGTTCTGCAATTCATATCTGGCCAAGACAAAGGGCAAGTGTTATTGTTATCATCATAGTGAAAAATGCTAAGTATTATGTTACAAACTTCATCTGCAAAACAGTATTACACACCTGAGGAAACAAAAATGACCAGAAAAATGCACCTATGTCTGCAAAGATTAACTATATACAGTTGAAGTCAGAAGTTTACATACACTCAATGAGTATTTGGTAGCATTGCCTTTAAATTGTTTAACTTGGGTCAAATATTTCGGGTAACCTTCCACAAGCTTCACACTATAAGTTAGGTGAATTTTGGCCCATTCTTCCTGACAGAGCTGTTGTAACGGAGTCAGGTTTGTCGGTCTCCTTGCTCGCACACACTTTTTCAGTTCTGCCCACATATTTTCTATATGATTGAGGTCAGGGCTTTGTGATGGCCACTCCAATACCTTGACGTTGTTGTCCTTAAGCCATTTTGCCACAACTTTTGGAAGTATGCTTGGGGTCATTGTTCATTTGGAAAAACCATTTGCGACCAAGCTTGAACTTCCTGACTGATGTCTTGAGATGTTGCTTCAATATATCCACATCATTTTCCTTCTCATGATGCCATCTATTTTGTGAAGTGCAGCGGTCCCTCCTGCAGCAAAGCACCCCCACAACATTACATTTACATTTACATTTAAGTCATTTAGCAGACGCTCTTATCCAGAGCGACTTACAAATTGGTGCATTCACCTTATGACATCCAGTGGAACAGCCACTTTACAATAGTGCAACTAAATATTTTAAGGGGGGGGGGTGAGAAGGATTACTGGGGTTTCAGTGTCTGGTGGGGTTTCAGGTGGGTTTCAGGTGTCTCCGGAAGGTGGTGATTGACTCCGCTGTCCTGGCGTCGTGAGGGAGTTTGTTCCACCATTGGGGAGCCAGAGCAGCGAACAGTTTTGACTGGGCTGAGCGGGAACTGTACTTCCTCAGTGGTAGGGAGGCGAGCAGGCCAGAGGTGGATGAACGCAGTGCCCTTGTTTGGGTGTAGGGCCTGATCAGAGCCTGGAGGTACTGAGGTGCCGTTCCCTTCACAGCTCCGTAGGCAAGCACCATGGTCTTGTAGCGGATGCGAGCTTCAACTGGAAGCCAGTGGAGAGAGCGGAGGAGCGGGGTGACGTGAGAGAACTTGGGAAGGTTGAACACCAGACGGGCTGCGGCGTTCTGGATGAGTTGTAGGGGGTTAATGGCACAGGCAGGGAGCCCAGCCAACAGCGAGTTGCAGTAATCCAGACGGGAGATGACAAGTGCCTGGATTAGGACCTGCGCCGCTTCCTGTGTGAGGCAGGGTCGTACTCTGCGGATGTTGTAGAGCATGAACCTACAGGAACGGGCCACCGCCTTGATGTTAGTTGAGAACGACAGGGTGTTGTCCAGGATCACGCCAAGGTTCTTAGCGCTCTGGGAGGAGGACACAATGGAGTTGTCAACCGAGATGGCGAGATCATGGAACGGGCAGTCCTTCCCCGGGAGGAAGAGCAGCTCCGTCTTGCCGAGGTTCAGCTTGAGGTGGTGATCCGTCATCCACACTGATATGTCTGCCAGACATGCAGAGATGCGATTCGCCACCTGGTCATCAGAAGGGGGAAAGGAGAAGATTAATTGTGTGTCGTCTGCATAGCAATGATAGGAGAGACCATGTGAGGTTATGACGGAGCCAAGTGACTTGGTGTATAGCGAGAATAGGAGAGGGCCTAGAACAGAGCCCTGGGGGACACCAGTGGTGAGAGCGCGTGGTGAGGAGACAGATTCTCGCCACGCCACCTGGTAGGAGCGACCTGTCAGGTAGGATGCAATCCAAGCGTGGGCCGCGCCGGAGATGCCCAACTCGGAGAGGGTGGAGAGGAGGATCTGATGGTTCACAGTATCGAAGGCAGCCGATAGGTCTAGAAGGATGAGAGCATGATGCTGCCACCCCCGTGCTTCACGGTTGGGATGATGTTCTTCGGCTGCAAGTCTCCCCTTTTTCCTCCAAACATAACAATGTTCATTATGGCCAAACAGTTCTATTTTTGTTTCATCAGACCAGAGGACATTTCCCCCAAAAGTACGATCTTAGTCCCTATGTGCAGTTGCAAACCGTAGTCTGGCTTTTTTATGGCGGTTTTGGAGCAGTGGCTTCTTCCTTGCTGAGTGGCCTTTCAGGTTATGCCGATCTAGTACTTGTTTTACTGTGGATATAGATAATTTTGTACCCGTTTCCTCCAGCATCTTCACAAGGTTCTTTGTTGTTGTTCTGGGATTGATTTGCACCTTTCTTACCAAAGTACGTTCATCTCTAGGAGACAGAACGCATCTCCTTCTTGAGCGGTATGACGGCTGCATGGTCCCATGGTGTTTATACTCGCATACTATTGTTTGTACAGATGAACGTGGTGCCTTCAGGCATTTGCAAATTGCTCCCAAGGATGAACCAGACTTGTGGAGGTCAAAAAAAAAATCTGAGGTCTTGGCTGATTTCTATTGATTTTCCCATGATGTCAAGCAAAGAGGCACTGAGTTTGAAGGTAGGCCTTGAAATACATCCACAGGTACACCTCCAGTTGACTCAAATGATGTCAATTAGCCTATCAGAAGTTTCCAAAGCCATGACATAATTTTCTGTAATTTTCCAAGCTGTTTAAAAGGCACAGTCAACTTAGTGTATGTAAACTTCTAACCCACTGGAATTGTGATATAATTCATTCTAAGTGAAATAATCTGTCTATAAACAATTGTTGGTCAAATTACTTGTGTCATGCACAAAGTAGATGTCCTAACCGACTTGCCAAAACTATAGTTAATTAACAAGAAATTTGTGGAGTGGTTGAAAAACGAGTTTTAATGACTCCAACCTAAGTTTTTGTAAACTTCAGACTTCAACTGTATATCCATAGCAATGTATTTAGAAATATAAATGTCTCTGTAAGCTCCAAAAGTTTTGGGACAGTCACACATTTTTTGTTGTTTTAGCTCTGTCATTATACAATGACTATGGGGTTAGTGTACAGACCGGCAACTTTAATTTGAATGTATCTTCATCCATGTCTGGGGAAGCATTTAGAAACTACAGCACTTTTTGTACATAGTCCCGTACATAGTTCACTTATTCAATGCATTTGCAATAGATTTTTACACATTTTGCTACGTTACAGCTTTATTCTAAAATTGATTTTAAAAAATACTCTTCATCAATCTGCACACAATACCCCATAATGACAAAGAGAAACAGGTTTAGACATTTTTGCACATTTATTAAAAATAAAAAACACCAATACCTTATTTACATAAGTATTCAGACCCTTTGCTATGACACTCAAAATTGAGCTCAGGTGCATCGTGTTTCCATTGATCATCCTTCAGATGTTTCCACAACTTGTTTGGAGTCCACCTGTGGTAAATTCAATCGATTGGACATGATTTGGAAAGGCACACACCTGTCTATATAAAGGTACTACAGTTGACAGTGCATTTAAGAGCAAATACCAAGCCATGAGGTTGGAGGAATTGTCCGTATAGCTCTGAGACAGGATTGTGTCGAGGCACAGATCTGGGGAAGGTTACCAAAAAATTCTGCAGCATTAAAGGTCCCCAAGAACACAGTGGCCTTCATCATTCTTAAATTGAAGAAGTTTGGAACCACCAATACTCTTCCTAGACCTGGCTGCCAGGCCAAACTGACCAATCGGGGGAGAAGGGCCTTTGTCAGGGAGGTGACCAAGAACCCAATGGTCACTCTGACAGGGCTTTAGAGTTTCATCTCTGCAGCAATCCACCAATCAGGCCTTTATATTAGAGTGGCTAGACTGAAGCCTCTCCTCAGTAAAAGGCACATGACAGCACATGGAGTTTGCCAAAAGGCAGCTAAAGACTCTCAAGACCATGAGAAACAAGATTCTCTGGTCTGATGAAACCAAGATTGAACTCTTTAGCCTGAATGCCAAGCGTCACGTCTGGAGGAAATCTGGCACCATCCCTACGGCAAAGCTTGGTGGCAGCAGCAGCATCATGCAATGGGGATGTTTTTCAGCTGCAGGGACTGAGAGACTCAGATTCGAGGGGAAGATGAACGGAGAAAAGTACAGAGAGATCTTTGAAGAAAACCTGCTCCAGAGTGCTCAGGACCTCAGACTGTGGTGAAGGTTCCCCATCCAACAGGACAACAACCCTAAGAACACAGCCAAGACAACACAGGAGTAGCTTTGGGACAAGTCTCTGAATGTCCTTGAGTGGCGCAGCCAGAGCCCGGACTCGAATTTGATTTAATATCTCTGGAGAGACCTGAAAATAGCTGCGCAGCGACACTCCCCAACCCATCTCCCCCGATTGGCTCTTCAGAGAAGAATGGGAAAAACTTGAATATGGTTGTGCCAAGCTTGCAGCATCATACCCAAGAAGACTCAAGGCTGTAATTGCTGCCAAAGGTGCTTCAACACAGTAATGAGTAAAGGGTCTGAATACATATGTAAAATGTGATCTTTACATTTTATATTTTTAATAAATTGGTAAACTTTTCTAAAAACCTGTTTTTGCATTGTCATTATGGGAATTGTGAGTAGATTGATGAGGGGAAAAATGGATTTCATCCATTTTAGAATAAGGCTTTAAAAATATATGTATTTAACTAGGCTGTCACGAGTCCGACCGAGGGTGGTTCCCCTTCCCGGGCGGGTGGCGCTCGGCGGTCGTCATCACCGGCCTATTAGCTGCCACTGATTGTTTTTCCTCCTCCTCCTTGTATGTTTAGTGGTAGCACCTGTTTATGTTTAATTAGTTTGTCTTTATTAGACAGCCGGCCCGCCTGGTTGTTGTGCGGGATTATTTCATTGTAAACCTTCGGCTCTGTTGTAGAGGTACGTGCTTAGTGCCTAGTCGTGATTTTTTCTATTGTACTTTTCCCCCTGTGTTTGGGAATGTTACTTTTGTGTGCACCCTGTGGTGCGTTGGTGCTAGTAAAGACACACAGCATTGAACTCTGTCTCCTGCATTTGACTCCACACCCACGACACCCGGAGCATTACATAGGCAAGTCAGTTAAGAACAAATTCTTGTTTACAATGACGACCAACACCAGCCAAACATGGACGACACTCTGCCAATTGTGCGCCGCCCTATGGAACTCCCAATCACAGTGGTTGTGATACAGTCTGGATTTGAGCCAGGGTGACTGTAGTGACGCCTCTAGCACTGAGATGCAGTGGCCTAGACTGCTGCGCCACTCGGGAGCTGTAACGTAACAAAATGTGGAAAAAGTCAAGGGGTCTGAATACTTTCCGAATGCACCGTATGTGTATTAAAGTAGTAAAAATGTTAGTACTTGGTCCCATATTCCTAGAACACAATGATTTCATCAAGCTGTGACTCTACAAACTTTTTGGATGCATTTGCAGTTTGTTTTGGTTGTGTTTCAGATTATTTTGCGCCCAATAGAAATGAATGGTCAATAATGTATTGTGTCATTTTGGAGTCACCTTTATTGTAAATGAGAATAGAATATGTTTCTAAATATGTCTACATTAATGTGTATGCTACCATGATAACAGATAATCCTCAATGAATCGTGAATAATGAGAAAGTTATACCTACAAATATCATACCCCAAGACATGCTTAACTCTCACCAGGTTAGCATTGTTTTTAGGGGTTATGATATTTATGCCTCTGTAACTTTCTCACTCATTATTATTCAAGATTCATTGAGGATTATCCGTTATCATGGTAGCATCCACATTAATGTGGAAGTGTTTAGAAACATATTCTATTCTTATTTAGTTTCTTAAATGATGTGAGCTGCATCCAATGCCCACGACTAAAGTGCATCAGTGAATTAGTTATGCATACGCTGATGGAATGGAAATTCTGACTTGTGTTTCATCATATCACACCTCTGACAACATCCCGCTTTCCTCCTTCAACATGCAGCTGCTACTCTGACCTTAGTAACCAAAAGAAAGCAGATATACAAAAGTAATTTACCACATTGTCAGAAACGTTATGCAACCATTCTTGATCTAAAGTTTGTCATATATACAAGAAGTGGATGCAGTCTCATCTAAATCGACCAAACTAACCTTTCACCCACAGGGTAATGGTCAGTGCTCCATATCAGAAGAACGGATCTGGTGGAATCTGTAGATGTGCTCTAGACAGAACAGACTGTACAGACTGTTACACACCTCAAGGTAGAGATGGAAGTTGATGATACACTATACTGTACTTACTGGACTGCAATTTAGAATGGTGGTTACCTTAACAAAATGAATAATTACACAAATTATTAGAACATGTAACACCTACCACGGTAACCATGGCTAATCGATATTTGTCAGAGTATTAAAATATTGCTGAAATGTCAACAAGGTCTTGAAAATGAGAAACACTAGTTGATTCTGCAAGTCTGGCTTTTGCCTTCCAACAGAAACTGACACAATCAAGTACATTGGACTGTCTATGGCTGGACAATCTACTTCTCCTCCAACATTCACTGTAAGATAAACCACCAAACAGTTGTTTTGATCATGTTCTTGTTTTCGAATACTCCATGTGAGTGTACTGTATATATGTAATATATATATATATATATATGTAATATATACTGTATGTTTGGCAGCATTTACATAGGCAGTCTATTTCTGAATTTTTCTTTACTAATTGGTCTGTTGACCAATCAGATCAGCTCCACCAATTAGTGTGTAAAAAAACATATCAGAATTGGGCTGCCTGGATAAACCTGAATGACTTGCTTCACTTGAGTCATAAAACAATACCTCAGCTATCTAAAAATGATCATGGCAAATTCATTTAACTGTCTTTGGAGACATCTGAGGTCCATCAGACAACCCATTATTTTATCACATTTACAATGATTTATTCTCCTCATTCAGGCCTGCAGCCCTGGTCTGGCACACGAGTGTGATGGGAACTCCTATCTGAACAGTATCTGTTATCAGTTCAACAGCCAGCTCCAGATCACCTCGAACTTCACACCTGCCTTCCAAGGTATAACGGCGAAACTTGAAGACAATTGTTGATAATAATAACATAACCCAAGGGTTTTAGGTATACATTGACTGTTTATTCATGTCATGTTAAATTACATTAGGATTGGGTCACAAAATATTAATTGTGAATGATAAGATTTGGATTACTGAATATGTAAAGATTGTTGTGAATTTATCCATATATACATTTATGTAATTAACTTTCTCTTACAGAATGTACTAAGAAAATAGTCGACCTCGTTTTCCTCTTTGACGGATCAGGAAGCATGACAACGGAGGAATTTGATAAGAACAAAGGTTTCATAGACAATATCATGACAACCCTAAAAAACTCCTCAATCAAGGTAAACTTTCCTTTAAATGTAATAACTTGAATCATGCTTGTGAGGTTGCTGAACATACATCTGTTTATCTACACTCTTAGAAGTAAAGGTGCCTAGAAGAGTATGGCATATATTATTATTTATTATTAAGAAGCTTTTGGGTTGCCACCCCGGAAGAACCTTTCCAGTTCAAACAGGTTCCTTGAGGAACGCCTCTGAAAAGGGTCTTCGAGGAGCCCCTGTGTAAAGGTCCAAACCGGAACCTTTTTGTGATGGGAGGAGTTACATTTTGAACCTTTTAATAATATATTGTAGAGGTGGCAGCCTATCAGATTGGAGGCATGGCTTATTAGAGGTGTGACTTTCAGACTTTTTGACCACCCGTCAGCATAAATGTCATTCCTGTTCATCATGTTAAGTTTCACAATGCAAACCTAAATTCTTGAATAATTATACATATTATATATTTGAATATAATGTAAATAATATTATCTATTCTGTTTACATATAGTAATGAAGTGGCAACTATTCCCACTTTGGAAGAGCATAGGCTCTTGAGGAACACCTCTGTAAGCATCATTGATGCTACAAAGATATTTGGGTTTCACCACCACAAGTGATGATAATACAGCAGAACAGATAAACAGGAGTGAAATTTACTCTAATAATGGGTGGCCTAAAAAATATATACATTATCTTAATGCCACACCCATACTAAGCCGCGCCTCCACTCCAGGGTTCCTCCACGAACCCGATGCTACATTGAACCATTAAAGGTTCCTCCAAGAACCAATCAACTAACCAAAGGTGTAAATATGAACCATTGACTAGCAATGGTTCCTTGTAGAACCTCAGGGCTTCCTTGAGGATCTTCAGGGTTCCTCGAGTCACCACTAATTCTAAGAGTGTATGTCCAATACCCATGAATGTCGCTGCATGGAAAGTATGGAATGAAATCAGTAATAGTCAACTTTTCCTCTTTTTTTAAACCACAGTTTGCAGCGGTTCAGTTCTCATCAATAGCCAGGACAGTTTTCAACTTCAATGACTACAAAGAGGGGAGAGCCTTGACTAATCTTTGGAAAGAAAAGCACATGTCTAGTCTAACCAACACACATCAGGCGATAGACTTTCTTTTGTAGGTCACAGTTGAACATTATTAATCAGTTTTACTTGATGAAAGGTGATTGTGGTGTAAGAAAGATAGCTTGATCTGTTGTTTGTATACATCTAATTCAGGAAAAACATTTTTGAAAACCAAGCCGCCGGCGCCACCGAGGATGCAACTAAAGTACTGGTCATAATAACAGATGGAGATCCCAGTGATACTGATAAAAGGTTTAACTCTATCAACAGAAGTGATGACAAAAACATCATCCGTTTCGTTATTGGGGTAAGTCCTTAAAAGGGGAGAGTCTGTATCCTCCCAACACAACAGCACACAATTGTATGACTAAATTCATTTGAAACTGGTTTTATTACCATAACTACAGCTGGTTGATCACTAGCCAATACATTTTGACGAGGAGGCATGCTCTCCTCCTAGTTGAAACGACCAAAGGCCAATATATTTGCATCTCTGTGAACTTCAAGTGAAATGGTTTGAAAACGTACCTCAATCCAGGGATGGAAGATGTCGCTGTAGTGCTACAGTACTTATCCCACAACAATCTACGGTGAATGAAGAAGATTGAAATACAGCGAGATTTTTATTAAACTGCCTAGTTCATCCTCATGCTAGTTAGCTAATGCTAAAGCAGCATCTGATCAATTTACCGTCAATTCTCGATTTACCTTCCATCCCTGGATTGAGGTACATTTTCTAATAATTTCACTTAAAGTCCACAGAGGTGCAAATATATTGGCAAATGGTCGTTTCGACTAAGTTGATCACCAGTGTTAGTGCTTTTAATGTATGATTTCAATGTATGCTGCTTACATTCATGTGTTTTCCCCAAATAATACACAAGCTGGGGAGTTTTTTAAAGCTGCAATGTATGTACCTTTTTGGGCGACCCAATCAATTTCACATAGAAATGTGTGTTTATCTGTCATTCTCATTGAAAGCAAGTCTAAGAAGCGGTAGATCTGCTTGATCTGTTCTATGTGCGCTACTTTTATGCTTTCCGTTTTTATGTTTCGATTTAGTGTCTTTTACTTTCAGTTTTGTACACCAGCTTCAAACAGCTGAAAATACAATATATTTGTTAATGGAAAATATATTTCACAGCGGTTTGGATGGTACAATGATTCTCTACACTTTACTTCCGCGTTTTGTCACAAACTGAAATGAAGCGAACTATTAGAAATGGCAGAGCGATTTCTGCATAGTGCATATTTCACCTGTTAGAATCCTTTAACTTTGTGCTACATGCCACAGGGCCAACACACAACAAAGGCCATACTCTTGATCTCCTGCTGTCCTATGGTCTGAATATTGATAACTTGGAAACTATTGATGTGTGTCTCTGACCATCTCAGTATTGGTTTTAAAATGCTTTCTCCCCCATCTAAAAATGTGTCTGTTCCCAATGTGTCTGTTCCCCTCTACAACTGCTAGTAAATTTACCAATGCTTTTTAATCCTCTGCTAATGATCCTGTTGTGTGACATCACACTGATGATTTGCTGAACAGGTTCAATTACATACGGTATGTCAGGCTACGTTAGGCTCAGCGACACCAGTTAAAACCAAGGATAAACTGTCTGCCAGAGTCTCACCTTGGTTGGATGACCACTCGTTACCCTTTAAATTTTTTTTAAAAATAAATGCTGAACGTAAAAGGAAAGCCTGCTAACGTCAAGTATTCTATGAGATAATGAAGGATCTGATGAGAAATTACAATGTTGTGATTAAAGATGCAAGATCAAACTACTTCTCTACCCTGATTTAGCAGACAAGATATGTTTATGTCCCTTGCCATCCACAACAACTTATGTTTTCCACTCAGTTTCAACCTGTTGTTGAACTTCTTTCTTCAAATTGATCTATCACAATGAGGTGAGTTTTAAAACAACATACTGTTTTGATGACAAATGTTCATTAGCGAGTTGGGTACTACTAACTCATGTCCAGAGTGCATAAGAGATTACTGTGACTCACAGTTATGTAGATTTTTTCAGTGAGCATGGGTGGTTCAGTATCATCCCCATTTTTCACCACTTGGACATGCTTCCCCTTGGTGACATCATCCGCAATCCTAACATTCTGTTTCACTGCTATGCAGATGACACGCAGCTTTGTTTTCCAATCAGACCCAGTGACCAACCTAGTGTAGCTACCATTCACAAGTGTCTTGACAATTTATCCGGCTCAACAATAAGAAATCTGAGGTTATTTTATTTGGCCCCCACCTGACCTCGAGCTGTCAGACCATACATACCCATCAGACCATACAAACGCTCCACACCGCGTGGCCGCTGCCACCCTAATCTGGTGGTGCCAGCGCGCACGACCCATGTGGAGTTCCAGGTCTCCGGTAGCCTCTGGAACTGCCGATCTGCGGCCAACAAGGCAGAGTTCATCTCAGCCTATGCCTCCCTCCAGTCCCTCGACTTCTTGGCACTGACAGAAACATGGATCACCACAGATAACACTGCTACTCCTACTGCTCTCTCTTCGTCCGCCCACGTGTTCTCGCACACCCCGAGAGCTTCTGGTCAGCGGGGTGGTGGCATCGGGATCCTCATCTCTCCCAAGTGGTCATTCTCTCTTTCTCCCCTTACCCATCTGTCTATCGCCTCCTTTGAATTTCATGCTGTCACAGTTACCAGCCCTTTCAAGCTTAACATCCTTATCATTTATCGCCCTCCAGGTTCCCTCGGAGAGTTCATCAATGAGCTTGATGCCTTGATAAGCTCCTTTCCTGAGGACGGCTAACCTCTCACAGTTCTGGGCGACTTTAACCTCCCCACGTCTACCTTTGACTCATTCCTCTCTGCCTCCTTCTTTCCACTCCTCTCCTCTTTTGACCTCACCCTCTCACCTTCCCCCCTACTCACAAGGCAGGCAATACGCTCGACCTCATCTTTACTAGATGCTGTTCTTCCACTAACCTCATTGCAACTCCCCTCCAAGTCTCCGACCACTACCTTGTATCCTTTTCCCTCTCGCTCTCATCCAACACTTCCCACACTGCCCCTACTCGGATGGTATCGCGCCGTCCCAACCTTCGCTCTCTCTCCCCCGCTACTCTCTCCTCTTCCATCCTATCATCTCTTCCCTCTGCTCAAACCTTCTCCAACCTATCTCCTGATTCTGCCTCCTCAACCCTCCTCTCCTCCCTTTCTGCATCCTTTGACTCTCTATGTCCCCTATCTTCCAGGCCGGCTCGGTCCTCCCCTCCCGCTCCGTGGCTTGACGACTCATTGCGAGCTCACAGAACAGGGCTCCGGGCAGCCGAGCGGAAATGGAGGAAAACTCGCCTCCCTGCGGACCTGGCATCCTTTCACTCCCTCCTCTCTACATTTTCCTCCTCTGTCTCTGCTGCTAAAGCCACTTTCTACCACTCTAAATTCCAAGCATCTGCCTCTAACCCTAGGAAGCTCTTTGCCACCTTCTCCTCCCTCCTGAATCCTCCCCCCCCTCCTCCCTCTCTGCAGACGACTTCGTCAACCATTTTGAAAAGAAGGTCGACGACATCCGATCCTCGTTTGCTAAGTCAAACGACACCGCTGGTTCTGCTCACACTGCCCTACCCTGTGCTCTGACCTCTTTCTCCCCTCTCTCTCCAGATGAAATCTCGCGTCTTGTGACGGCCGGCCGCCCAACAACCTGCCCGCTTGACCCTATCCCCTCCTCTCTTCTCCAGACCATTTCCGGAGACCTTCTCCCTTACCTCACCTCGTTCATCAACTTATCCCTGACCGCTGGCTACGTCCCTTCCGTCTTCAAGAGAGCGAGAGTTGCACCCCTTCTGAAAAAACCTACACTCGATCCCTCCGATGTTAATAACTACAGACCAGTATCCCTTCTTTCTTTTCTCTCCAAAACTCTTGAACGTGCCGTCCTTGGTCAGCTCTCCCGCTATCTCTCTCAGAATGACCTTCTTGATCCAAATCAGTCAGGTTTCAAGACTAGTCATTCAACTGAGACTGCTCTTCTCTGTATCACGGAGGCGCTCCGCACCACTAAAGCTAACTCTCTCTCCTCTGCTCTCATCCTTCTAGACCTATCGGCTGCCTTCGATACTGTGAACCATCAGATCCTCCTCTCCACCCTCTCCGAGTTGGGTATCTCCGGCGCGGCCCACGCTTGGATTGCGTCCTACCTGACAGGTCGCTCCTACCAGGTGGCGTGGCGAGAATCTGTCTCCTCACCACGCGCTCTCACCACTGGTGTCCCCAGGGCTCTGTTCTAGGCCCTCTCCTATTCTCGCTATACACCAAGTCACTTGGCTCTGTCATAACCTCACATGGTCTCTCCTATCATTGCTATGCAGACGACACACAATTAATCTTCTCCTTTCCCCCTTCTGATGACCAGGTGGCGAATCGCATCTCTGCATGTCTGGCAGACATATCAGTGTGGATGACGGATCACCACCTCAAGCTGAACTTTGGCAAGACGGAGCTGCTCTTCCTCCCGGGGAAGGACTGCCCGTTCCATGATCTCGCCATCACGGTTGACAACTCCATTGTGTCCTCCTCCCAGAGCGCTAAGAACCTTGGCGTGATCCTGGACAACACCCTGTCGTTCTCAACTAACATCAAGGCGGTGGCCCGTTCCTGTAGGTTCATGCTCTACAACATCCGCAGAGTACGACCCTGCCTCACACAGGAAGCGGCGCAGGTCCTAATCCAGGCACTTGTCATCTCCCGTCTGGATTACTGCAACTCGCTGTTGGCTGGGCTCCCTGCCTGTGCCATTAAACCCCTACAACTCATCCAGAACGCCGCAGCCCGTCTAGTGTTCAACCTTCCCAAGTTCTCTCACGTCACCCCGCTCCTCCGCTCTCTCCACTGGCTTCCAGTTGAAGCTCGCATCCGCTACAAGACCATGGTGCTTGCCTACGGAGCTGTGAAGGGAACGGCACCTCAGTACCTCCAGGCTCTGATCAGGCCCTACACCCAAATAAGGGCACTGCGTTCATCCACCTCTGGTCTGCTCGCCTCCCTACCACTGA
Source organism: Oncorhynchus gorbuscha (assembly GCF_021184085.1). Lineage (NCBI taxonomy): Eukaryota > Metazoa > Chordata > Actinopteri > Salmoniformes > Salmonidae > Oncorhynchus > Oncorhynchus gorbuscha. Next base: position 14,543,021 of record NC_060190.1, on the reverse strand, counting down.
GGAAGTACAGTTCCCGCTCAGCCCAGTCAAAACTGTTCGCTGCTCTGGCTCCCCAATGGTGGAACAAACTCCCTCACGACCCCAGGACAGCGGAGTCAATCACCACCTTCCGGAGACACCTGAAACCCCACCTCTTTAAGGAATACTTAGGATAGGATAAAGTAATCCTTCTCACCCCCCCCTCCCACCCCTTAAAATATTTAGATGCACTATTGTAAAGTGGCTGTTCCACTGGATGTCAAAAGTGAATGCACCAATTTGTAAGTCGCTCTGGATAAGAGCGTCTGCTAAATGACTTAAATGTAATGTAAATGAGCTGCATGTGAAGGTTGTCCAGACCCGCCTTTACGATATCATCTAAGAAATGCATTGCCTTCCGTAATTATTGGGATAGTGAAGCATTTTTTACATTTTAGCTCTATACTCCAAAAGTTTGGATTTGTAATGAACCAGTTACTATGAGGTTAAAGTATAGATTATCAACTTCAATGAGGGTTTTTGTGTAAATATTGGCTGTGTCATTTAGAAATGACAACACTTTCTATTCATACTGCAGTTCCTATATTTCAGGGTAACAAAAGTATTGGGATTGGATTGACAGGTGTTTCTGGTTAGTCAGGTGTGTTCCGTGACATTATTTGTGCAGGCACAAGAGAGCTGTCATTGTCTAGTCTTGAGTCTAGGCTTTGCGTTTGCCTTTGGTGGAAAGAGAACTACGGATTCCATCTTTAAGGCTTGGTTAAGCCCCATTCTATTTCTTAGATATTTTACCTCCCTATGAGCCAGGATGCAGCTTGAGATCCTCTGACAGGGCACTGTTGGCCATTCCAAGGTCCAGGTTGAATTTGTATTTTTATTCTCCTTCCTCCTGTTTATTACTTTTTTTTTTTTATGATGTGAAGCACTTAGTTACTTGTATTAAAAAGCGCTATACAAATACTGTTTATTATTATTATTATTATTGTTATTAGTAGTTTCAAGAGTCCAGTCCAACTTCCCAGTTACGATGTGAATGTTTAAATATCATGCATATTGAAAAGGAAATTAGACTTCACTATGATTCCTGTCCTCAAGTGATATATTTCTTGGCAGGTCAAGAATGTCGATTTGACGAAACTAAAGTCACTAGCATCAGAGCCAAAAGAGAACAACACTTTCCTCATCCAGGACTACAACGGACTAAAAGGAATCCTAGACAACTTACAAAAAAAGATCTTCAACATTGAAGGTACAACTCCAGATTCAGTTGAAATCCCGTAGTACTGACTTATTTTACAGCAAAGTGGGGCGGGGCAGGGTAGCCTAGTGGTTAGAGCGTTGGACTGGTAACTGGAAGGTTGTAAGTTCAAATCCCCGAGCTGACCCAACTTTACAGGTCTGGACAAAGGTCAAATAAAAAGTAGCTGTCAATGGAGATTTGCTATTTGTAAAAAAAATATATATATTAAAAAAACTGAAGTGGAAATACTGGTCATATTTATTTCTGGTTATAACACCTTACTCAATACATTTCACAGTAGAAGTATTAATGTATCGCTAGTTATATCAGTGTTCCTATATTCTAGGTTCCAAGACTGCTCTGGCTGGAAACTTGACGAAAGAGATGTCTCAGAGTGGGTTTAGTGCTGTCTACGTTAATAAGGTGAGATACACGATAGTATGTCCAGTATGTTTTATCATCTTAAATGTTAATTTGTAATATGTATAAATTGTTTAAAAATGTTTACGACAACGTTTTACTACAAATCCTTGTAAATGCATAAATACTAATTTATAAATGTAATGACCACCATTGCTACTAGTTTGAAGACACAATATATAGTTAATGAATGCTTATTAAAAAAATGCCATACAATATGACCCAATGTTTTATTTCCTCTACAGGATACCTTGGTTCTGGGCTCAGTGGGGTCAAACAACTGGCGTGGATCTCTCTTTGAGACTGAGGGTCTGAGATCCGAGGAAAGGGAAATTCAGGACCCCACATTGGACAAAGACTCCTATATGGGTAATGGAACATTAAGCTCAAAAAAATATATTGCTCAAAGGTGAATTTGAACAAACAACTTTTTTCAAGGCTCCATTAGTTCAGATGTTTCAGAGAAGGGAGTGGAGTTACAATGCACCTACAGTTCTTTATTGTTCTTATAGGATACTCTGTAGCTGTTGGGAAGAAGAACGAGAACCTTCTATATTTTACCGGAGCACCAAGATCTGAACACATGGGACGGATTCTACTTTTCAACAAGGTTAACAACAACTGGACTGTGGCACAAAGATTGTCTGGAGAACAGGTTGGTGAACATTAGCTATTTCTGTAAGCAACGTGGTATATCAATCGAGTTCTACAAGAAAGCATGAGACCAGCTTTTGGGGGTACTTCAAAGGTTGAATCGCTAGTCCCATAGTAAAGAGGAACACAGTCACTTTTTATGTTTACTTATGAGTTCCATTTAACACCAGAGTGCTTCTTAAAACATTTCAAAACTATTTTTGTATGAATGTAAGTTTGGATTTTCTCAGATGGGCTCCTACTTTGGGGCAGAGCTGTGTTCTGTGGACATAGACTCAGACGGCAACACAGACTTCCTCCTGGTCGGTGCACCAATGTTTCACCAACCACCGAGAGAGGGCAGGATCTACGTCTACATACTAACTGATAAGGTGGGCTGAACTGTGAATCTCTGAACAACAGGTTCAAATGCTGCAGTTTGTGGTTGAAAATGTTCATCAGGGACAACGTGATCTGGAGGCCGATATTGATTCATTTGGACATAAATATCCATCCTCTTCAATAACACTGCACAAAAAGACAATGTAATATGGATTTATCTTCATGTGATCTCTCCTTTATTAGCTGGAACTGAGGATGGAGATGAATGTTTCAGTGCTGGTTCAGGGTAGATTCGGCTCCTCCATCTCCTCTCTCACAGACCTGAATGGAGATGAGCTGAAGGATGTAGCTGTGGGCGCTCCACTTGAGGACGATCACAGGGGGGCCGTGTACATCTACCTGGGTGAAAAGCTAAAGGGAATCCGCCCTGAATTCAGCCAGGTGAGATAGACGAAGATGGAAATCGTTGAAAAAGGCACTTCATGATCAAAGAAAACAGACATCCCTCCTGGGATATCAATATCAAGGCCTTTTCATGAAATGTTTGTCTTCTTACTGCAGCGCATCTCAGCTGCGAGGATGAGATCTAAGCTCCAGTTCTTTGGCCAGACGATTGATGGGAAGATGGACCTGGGTGAGGATGGACTGACTGATATCGTAGTAGGAACGCGTGGCGCAGTTGTCGTCTTGAGGTACGAGTCCAAAAAAAGGATAAGAAAAGACAGCTGGTTTAAAACGGACAGTAAAAAATATCCCACTAGTGTGGGATCTGCACTGAATGGAGACTGCGCTCCATGAGGTGTGGGCGGTGCTACCCAACATCATACAATGTAGGCTAATATCACTGTCTTTATCTCAATCCCTCACAGGTCCCGACCGGTCCTCAGCATCTCTGCTCATCTCCACTTCCATCCCTCTGAGATCAGCACTGATAACTTTGACTGTCTGGCAAAAGAGACCATTTCCCCTGTGGTGACTTTGACAGCCTGCTTTAACATGGCAGAGGCAACAAAGAGTAAAGCTGGTAAGAAATCCCAGCACATTAGGAACACTGATGGCTTTGTGCTTTCCAACATAAATCATGATCTGAGACCACATAATTGTGGCCTTGGTGGTCTAGGCCGGAGCCTCGGTGTATAGCTAAATTACTGACCTCAATACGTGGGTCTGGGTCTCTTCCTAGTCTGAAGACTAGTGGAGGCTGCTGAGGGAAGGACGGCTCATAATAATGTCTGGAACAGAGCAAATGGAATGGCATCAAACACATAGAAACCATGTTTGATACCATTCCACCTATTCCGCTCCAGGCATTACCACAAGCCCGTCCTCCCAAATTAAGGTGCCACCGTCCTGTGGTGAAGACCCAGATGAAGTTCAAGTGTATCGAAAGGTTGGACCTCGGTCACAAGAGTTAAGGTCTTGACTCCATCTCTGCCTTCTACTTTAATGGTGTTCATCAGCAGGTAACCATGAGGTTCAGAACTTCTCTCCCTGATAAGGAAGCCATTTCAGACTCTTGTGTACCTTTCCAGGGGTGCTGAGTGCAGGGATGAACGTCTCCTACACGCTGGATGTGGATCCAGTGAGACAGAGGAGCCGAGCCTTTTACAATGACACGAACAAAGGAGCCAGAAGTTCTCTCTCTACTGTGGAGCTGAGAAAGGAGCAGACCTGCTTCAACCACTCAGTCTACATGACAGTAGGATCAATGATAAACTGTAGCTATGCAACAATACAACAACCATAATGTCTCTCGTAAGGAGGGGATTTAATGAGTAACATTAACTTGTTAGGTTGTGGAATTCTTATTGAATTGTTATTGTGTATTGATCTTATTCAGTGGTGAGAAGAATAAGGGTTTTTCAGGACTATGGATAGGGAAATGAATGCCACATTTTCTTTTCTTCCAGCAATGCGTGATTGACACATTATCGCCCATAATCATCCAACTTACATTTTTTCAATCTGAAAGCCAACAAGAGGGTTGTACTGCCATTCTGAATACTGACAGTTCTGCAAAGGCTGTGGTCGAGGTACGAGGATACGTTCTGGGTCTGACTAAAACCTGTTCACTTACAATGATCAACAGTACTAACATTGACTGTGGACTGAGTATTGTAATTTAGCCAAAGACCTGTGAAAACAGGTCATCTAAACACATTGTCTTGAATTCATCATAGGTGCCCTTTGAAAAGAACTGCAAAGAAAATGAAACCTGTTTGGCAGAGCTTGAGGTGGACTTCAACTTCATGTAAGTGTCTGATAAACAGAGGCCATATAAAGGAACTTGTTTGTAACTATAATAATTACTGACTGCTCATCAAAAAAATCATGTTTTCTGACTGTACGGTCTTGTCTCTTATCAGCACATCAACTTTATTAGTGGTGGACCAAAGTTACTTTAATGTGACTATAAGACTGTCCAATCACGGGGATGACTCCATATAACACCAGTCTAACCCTCCTCTACCCTCCTGGCCTCTCATTCGCCATGATGCATCTTCTGAAGGTAATACCGACACCCCTCCATCTATTGTGTAATTAATTCTGATGTTTTCTTCTTGCTCTCGTCTAAACCAGTGTTATTCAAACCTGGAGACCCAAAACATGTTCAGCCAATCAAGGGTTAGATGATTAGTTTAATCAGGGGTGTTCCTCCTGGGCTGGAACAAAAGCTTTCCTTGCTCATCTTGTGGGTCTGCAGAACCAGGATAGAAGAACGTTGATTCAAACATCAGTTTGCCGCCAAACATTTAAATGTTCCCTACATGTGCTAATTATTAATATAATTTAGCAACATATTAAGTGTTGAATGTATTAATTCCTTAAGCTGTTAACAAGCTTGTTTGTTTATTTTACACTATGTCAGTGACTCAGATGTACAAACTGGAATTATTTACACACTTGAAATGGTGTCTGTATTCCATAGTCCACAAGGAGAACAGTATTCAGCTGTGGTGGTCTGGAAGGTGAAATGGACAGAACTACATGCAGTGTCAGCCTCCCTGTCTACCGTAGTAAAACTACCGTGAGTGATTACTTAGATATACCAGTAAATAATGCTCAACTGTGACTACACTGCTAAAGCTTTTAAAATGTTGTCCTTAGATGATAAAGATGTGACAAATCAGTAACGTCTTATTTTTTTCTTCTCAACGATGCCATCTTCCTTTTCAGGCTGTGTTCACCAGTAAATTCCATATTTTGAATACATACGACTGGAAGGACACAATGGAGATGACCGTCATTGGACTGAGGTAGAAATCTGCTTTCAGTGTGAACATGTTCGAGCAGCAGCTAGACGAGAGATTAGAATCAGTCCAGGAAACGCCCTTCATTTCCCCATGTTGTCGAAGTATTGAACAAAACATTGCTTAAAACTAAGATCTAGTTTAATACAACCGCAATACCTTCTACTCAATTAGCTGAAGGACTTCATAGCATTCCATTAATGTACACAAAAAAAAATGCATTTACCTTTGCTTTTGTTTACAGCGACAATGGAAACTCAACCAATAGTTCCCTAACCCGGACCATCCCTGTTCAATTTGCAGTTGACCTGGTAGCAAAAGCGTAAGTCTTAACAAGCCTATACTTGACATTTTGTTTGAGAATGACTCCATCAAGTTAATTGAATATAATCAAGGTGACTTATCTTTTGGTGTTGTTGAAGCCTTCCCCAAGACTCCACCACTTACATGAACTTTACTCTGGAGGACACATCACCTAAAAGACTGGTGAATGTATATGAGGTAAACAATCAGCTGCTATTGCTGTGACTGATCTTGAAATTGTGATTCACTCTATGTGAGGGACATTTTTTCTGATGCTTTACACTCTAAAAACAAAACATACTTTTACTGTTACTCAAGCCGTTTTAAATGCATTCAATAATCCAATTAGTGTGAATACTCTGATTAATATAATAGTTTGATTAAAATGTTTAAATGCATTGCAAAAATAACAATTTCCCTTACAATCCATTTTACATGGACAGCTGAATATCAGGCTACCTGATGGGACTTCTGTTACAAATACGTTCTATCCCAGTGATCATATCATGTTTGGGAAGCATAAGCAATAAGCATTTTTCTACGGCTTGCCATGCTTTCCACCTGGCTACCCCTACCTGCGGTCATCTCCCTCTTCAAATGGGGGGGACACTCTTGACCCAAACTGCTACAGACCTATATATATCCTACCCTGCCTTTCTAAGGTCTTCGAAAGCCAAGTCACCAAACAGATTACCGACCATTTCGAATCTCACCATACCTTCTCTGCTATGCAATCTGGTTTCAGAGCTGGTCATGGGTGCACCTCAGCCACGCTCAAGGTCCTAAACGATATCTTAACCGCTACTGATAAGAAACATTACTGTGCAGCCGTATTCATTGATCTGGCCAAGGCTTTCGACTCTGTCAATCACCACATCCTCATCGGCAGACTCGACAGCCTTGGTTTCTCAAATGACTGCCTCGCCTGGTTCACCCTCCAGGCAAGCTTCAATGCCATACAACTCTCCTTCCGTGGCTTCCAATTGCTCTTAAATACAAGTAAAACTAAATGCATGCTCTTCAACCGATCGCTGCCTGCACCTGCCCTCCTGTCCAACATCACTACTCTGGACTGCTCTGACTTAGAATACGTGGACAACTACAAATACCTAGGTGTCTGGTTAGATGGTAAACTCTCCTTCCAGACCCACATCAAACATCTCCAATCCAAAGTTTAATCTAGAATTGGCTTCCTATTTCGCAAAAACAAAGCATCCTTCACTCATGCTGCCAAACATACCCTTGTAAAACTGACCATCCTACCAATTCTCGACTTTGGCGATGTCATTTACAAAATAGCCTCCAATACAGTACTCAACAAATTGGATGCAGTCTATCACAGTGCCTTCTGTTTGTCACCAAAGCCCCATATACTACCCACCATTGCGACCTGTACGCTCTCGTTGGCTGGCCCTCGCTTCATACTCATCGCCAAACCCACTGGCTCCATGTCATCTACAAGACCCTGCTAGGTAAAGTCCCCCCTTATCTCAGCTCGCTGGTCACCATAGCATCACCCACCTGTAGCACGCTCTCCAGCAGGTATATCTCTCTGGTCACACCCAAAACCAATTCTTTCTGTGGCCGCCTCTCCTTCCAGTTCTCTGCTGCCAATGACCGGAACGAACTACAAAAATCTCTGAAACTGGAAACACTTATCTTCCTCACTAGCTTTAAGCACTAGCTGTCAGAGCAGCTCACAGATTACTGCACCTGTACATAGCCCACCTATAATTTAGCCCAAACAACTACCTCTTTCCCTACTGTATTTATTTTATCTATTTATTTATTTTGCTCCTTTGCACCCCATTATTTTTATTTCTACTTTGCACATTATTCCACTGCAAATCTACCATTCCAGTATTTTACTTGCTATATTGTATTTACTTCGCCACCATGGCCTTTTTTTGCCTTTACCTCCCTTATCTCACCTCATTTACTCACATCGTATATAGACTTGTTTCTTCTGTATTATTGACTGTATGTTTGTTTTACTCCATGTGTAACTCTGTGTCATTGTATGTGTCGAACTGCTTTGCTTTATCTTGGCCAGGTCGCAATTGTAAATGAGAACTTGTTCTCAACTTGCCTACCTGGTTAAATAAAGGTGAAATAAAATTAAAAATTTAAAATTTTATTCTGCGTGTGCAAAATATGAGAGACACCTTCCTGAATTCGTTATGGCATGGACTCTACAAGGTGTCGAAAGCATTCCACAGGGATGCTGTCCCATGTTGACTCTAATGCTTCCCGCAGTTGTGTCAAGTTAGATGGATGTCCTTTGGGTGGTGGACCATTTTTGATACACACAGAAACCTGTAGTGTGTGAAAAACCCAGCAGTCTTGCCGTTCTTGACACAAACCGGTGCACGTGACACCTACTACAATACCCCATTCAAAGGCACTTTAATCTTTTGTCTTGCCTATTCACTCTCTGAATACACAATCCATATCTCAATTGTCTCAAGGTTTACAAATCCTTTAACCTGTTCTCCTCCCGTTCATCTACACTGATTGAAGTGGATTTAACAAGTGACATCAATAAGGGATCATAGCGGTCACCTGGATTCACCTGGTCAGTCTATATCATGGAAAGAGCAGGTGTCCTTAATGTTTTGTACACTCAGAGTATAAAGTTTGTATGCACATTTGTTTTTTGCTCATGACCTTACGCCTAGTAAGATCATCAGAGAAAGGTGTTCACATGACTAATGCTAAACTGAGCATTGCCATTATTAGTTTAATATTGAATTATTAGTGTGCATATAAACATATTCTCTGTCCACTGGAGGATGGTGGGGCCTTAATTGGGGAGGACGGGCTTGTGGCTATGGCTGAAGCGGAATCAGTGGAATGGTATCAAATATGTCAAACACATGGTTTCCATGTTTTCAATGCCATTCCATTTGCTCCGCTCCAGACGATATTATGAGCCGTCCACTCAGTCGCCTCCACTGTCTCTGTTGCCCGAGGCTTGCTCTTTTGGGGGCTTAGGTATATGTTTTGTTACATGTTCTGTGACAAATGCCTTTGTATAAACTCTCAATATAAATGTTATTGTTAGGGTGGTTGATTGAATGTGTCACTGTTTACAGGTGCAGAACTTGGGATTTAAGTCTGTACCCATCACAGTCACCTTCACTTTCCCAACTAAGCTTGAGCACAGATTTGAAATGAAGGACTACGAAATATCTGTCTTACAGGTAAAACTGTTCACATTTCCTACGAAAATGCTGACATTTCACTGCCACAATTTCTTTCAATAGGAAACAGCCTAATACAAGTTTCCTTTCTTTTTCTTTGAAGAACCACACTCAATGTGGAAAGGTTATCAATTCAACAACAGAGGTGAGTATTCAAATATGGCACTCAATCTTGACATTGTTGGTAACCGATCCAATCAGGTTACAACTCAGTTTAGTAAATCACGTTACTGAAACACACATTTTGCTTCTGGCTGTGTTTACAGTACTGCTCTCCAGAAAAATATTGCAAGTCCATCGAGTGTGAAAGTTTCCTTTTGGAGAAGTTTTTGACAGTTACATTTGTGCTGTCTGGAAATGTTTCCTTCAAGGACCTCGAACAACATGCAAAGGTCTGTATACAGCCAACTTTAACAAATAATGGTACAGAGTAACAACATGCTAATAATTAATAAGACTTTGAGACAGCAAACATCCCACTTTAAATCTTTGTCATATTTATTATTCTTTAGCACGCTACACCATTTAAGCTTGAAACGCCATTCAAACTTTTAAAGGTGCAGAGTGGTAAGGACCAGTGTGCTTGCATACAACCTATTGATACATATTATACTTTTTAAACTATTGAGCTTTTTGTCCTCCATCCACTTCTATGGGATTTCTTCAACAGTCTAAAGGTTCTATTGTTAGACTCCCATGAATTCCAAGACTTTATTACACAAATCGCATCAACTTAATTCGTTAAGTTAACTTCCCACTGTTGACTACGCAATGCAAGAGACGTGGAAAGTAGCCTAGTAGTTGTTGAACTTCTGAAAGCTTTTCAGTGGTCTTCAATGCACAAAGTCATACTGCAATAGTCTTCATCGCAAAAACATCATAAAAGGCATCTGATTTTATGATATAAACTTGAAGCCCCCTGCAAAAGACCAGGAACACGGAAGTATGACGTAGGAACGTGTCACTTGCCTGGCTTATTAACTGACAAATCGGTTACTTTCCCAACAACTTAGACAAACACTTAGAGGGTGTGACATCTTTGTCTACTTCTCTGCTTTTCAAATCTAAAATCAGAACAGATATCTACCTATCAAATGATGCAGCTTTGTTAGTTACTGCATTGACTGCATACACTTTTACAAACAACTGACATTTTGACCATTTTCCGAGCATTTTATACCACAACTTAGACATTATTACATATGGGTCTACTACGTCTCTGCTATTTAAATCTGAAAACACACAGCTGTTCTAATAAGCACTACTTTTAGTTTGAACTTTGACACATCTGCCGTTTTGACCACTTTCCCAACTAGTTAGACGAAGCTCTACGTTTTTGTCTAACTTCTCTGCTATTTAAATCTGAAATCAGAACACTTCTTCTACTACCACAAAATGCTTTTAAAGAATTGAAGCAAGGCACACCATTTTATTTCATGTAGTTTGACTAACAATATCTCACTCTACAGAGCTTGTCATTGCCAAAGAAATTCACTGGGGACAGAGAAACTGTCAACTTCATCAGTTTAGTCAAACTCAGCTATGACAAAAAACAATATGCTCAGACAGCGAGTGACCCAGGGGTAAGTTTCCTGTCAAAAACTTTTCTTCAACAAAGATACAAATATTTCTTGAGCAAAGATTCACAAAAGCATACATTTTGTAATATTTATTTGCTCATTAGGACAACTCTACAAGCTTCCACCAAACACAGGTAATTCCGTTTGTGGAATTAAACTGATTTACTGCATATGAGTTGTTTTAAAATGCTTGTTTTATCGTAAAACGCGTGGTCTCAAAATGTATTCCTCCAGATTGATGACCAGGCTGAGATCATCATTCATCCACAAGGAGAGCTGATACTAGGGACAGGAGTTGGAGTAGGACTTTTTCTCCTGATCATCATCACAATGGCCATGTATATGGTGAGTATCAACGATGCGACGGAACCTTTGCTTCTGCATTGTAAAGGAACAACACTTTGATTCATATTCTTCACATTGTTTTTCCTTTCTACTCAGCTGGGATGTTTCAAGAGAAAAAGGCTTGTTGATAATGCACAGGAAGATGAGAATGAAGGGGAACAGAGGGAGCAAGATGACGCTGTTCAGCCTATAACAGAGAAAAAGCTAGAGCCTGAGAGTGGAGCAGTGGAGTCAAATTCTCTCCTTGACGACAGTCAAACAGAAAACAATGGCTTCCCCACTTGTGAGGCGGTAGGGGAGGGACCAAAAGAAGAACAGGATGTAGTGTAAACATTGTTAATGTTGTAAATTACTATTGTAGCTGGAAACAACAGATTGTTTATGGAATATCTACATAGGCGTACAGAGGCCCATTATCAGCAACCGTCAGCCCTGTGTTCCAATGGCACGTTTGTGTTAGCTAATCCAAGTTTGTCATTTTAAAAGGCTAATTGATCATTAGAAAACCCTTTTGCAATTATGTTAGAACAGCTGAAAACTGTTGTGCTAATTAAAGAAGCATTAAAACTGGCCTTCTTTAGAGTAGTTGAGTATCTGGAGCATCAGCATTTGTGAGTTCGATTACAGGCTCAAAATGGCCAGAAACAAATAACTTTCTTCTGAAACTCGTCAGTCTATTCTTGTTCTGAGAAATTAAGGCTATTCCATGTGAGAAATTGCCAAGAAACTGAAGATCTCGTACATCGCTGTGTAGTACTCCCTTCACAGAACAGCGCAAACTGTCTCTAACCAGAATATTAAGAGGAGTGAGAGGCCCCAGTGCACAACTGAGTAAGAGGACAAGTACATTAGAGTGTCTAGTTTGAGAAACAGAAGTCCTCAACTGGCAGCTTCATTAAATTGTACCTGCAAAACACCAGTCTCAACGTCAACAGTGAAGAGGCGAGTCCGGGATGCTGGCCTTCAAAAACAAGGAAATTTCTAAGTGACCCCAAACTTTGAATGGTAGTGTAGATGTTTCATGGACATTGATGTTTGATAAAACGTGACCAAAGTGATTCAGTATTATACATATTATATACGTTTTCAATGTTTATGTCAAGGTAAAAAACAATTTATCTTTGTATTATTGCTGTAATGTCATTATTTAAAGTGCTATGTTCTTACTAGAGAAATGTACATTGGCAAAGAGCTTTATTGTTTCATGCATTTCACATTATTCTGTAAGATGTACACTATATTTACAAAAGTATATGCACACCCCTTCAAATGAGTGGATTCGGCTATTTCAGTCACACCCGGTGCTGACAGGTGTATAAAATCAAACCCACCGCCATGCAATCTCCATAGACAAACATTGACAGTAGAATGGCATAACCGGAGAGTTCAGTAATGCATACCCATAACATGATGCAGCCACCACCATTGCTTGAAAATATTACAAGTGGTAGTCAGTGATGTGTTGTTGGATTTTTTGCAGTATTACTTATCTGCATTATATTTCAAACAGGATGCATGTTTTGATTTTTGTTTTTCTGTACAGGCTTCCTTATTTTCACTGTTATTTAGGTTAGTATTGTGGAGTAACTAAAATATTGTTGATCCATCCTCAATTCCCTCATATCACAACCATTAATAATTAAACTGTAACTGTTTTAAAATCACCATTGCCCTCATGATGAAATCCCTGAGCAGTTTCCTTCCTCTACGGCAACTGAGTTAGGAAGGACGCATGTGTCTTTGTAGTGACTGGGTGTATTGATACACCATCCAAAGCCTAATTAAAACCTTTTTTTTCTTGAAATGTTTGCACCCTCTAATGCCATTAAGGTCTTTACCTGACCCTGCTGGTCATCTATGAATGTTTGAAAGTGTTTTTGTGTGCTCTATCTTGTTCTTAGCATGCTTATTTAAGATGGTGAGGAAAGCACTTTTAAAGAACAACCAGGCATCCTCTACTGAAGGGATGAGGTCAATATCCTTCCAGGATACCCGGGCCAGGTCGATTAGAAAGGCCTGCTCGCTGAAGTGTTTCAGGGAGCGTTTGACAGTGATGAGTGCAGGTCGCTTGACCGCTGACCCATTATGGATGCAGGCAATGAGGCAGTGATTGCTGAGATCTTGGTTGAAAACAGCAGAGGAGTATTTAGAGGGCAAGTTGGTTAGGATGATATCTATGATCTATGAGGGTGCCCGTGTTTACAGCTTTGGGGTGGTACCTGGTAGGTTCATTGATAATTTGTGTGAGATTGAGGGCATCAAGCTTAGATTGTAGGATGGCTGGGGTGTTAAGCATGTTCCAGTTTAGGTCACCTAGCAGCACGAGCTCTGAAGATAGATGGGGGGCAATCAGTTCACATATGGTGTCCAGAGCACAGCTGGGGGCAGAGGGTGGTCTATAGCAGGCGGCAACGGTGAGAGGCTTGTTTTTAGAGAGTTGGATTTTTAAAAGTAGAAGTTCAAATTGTTTGGGTACAGACCTGGGTAGTAGGACAGATCTCTGCAGTAGATTGCAACACCGCCCCCTGTGGCAGTTCTATCTTGTCTGAAAATGTTGTAGTTAGAGATGGAGATTTCAGAGTTTTTGGTGGTCTTCCTAAGACAGGATTCAGACACGGCTAGGACATCCGGGTTGGCAGAATGTGCTAAAGCAGTGAATAAAACAAGCTTAGGGAGGAGGCTTCTAATGTTAACATGCATGAAACCAAGGCTATTACGGTTACAGAAGTCATCAAAAGAGAACGCCTGGGGAATAGGAGTGGAGCTAGGCACTGCAGGGCCTGGATTCACCTCTACATCACCAGAGGAACAGAGGAGGAGTAGGATAAGGGTACGGCTAAAAGCTATGAGAATTGGTCGTCTAGGACGTCCGGAAGCTTGGATAGATGTTTAACATATCAGCTAACCACATCTTATGATATAGGAATGTAATGCCCGATAGTCGATGACGTGGCACAACCATTGGTTGATGCAATGCAACGTCTTCAACGTAATCAGACAGGAACACCACCAGTTTGTGGTTAGGTGATATGTTCAACACTAGCCTCACGTGGCCATCCATCCAAATCTTGTTTTGGCAGTCTGAAGAAATCCAGTATAGGATTTTGTGTTTGAATGGGAGTGTAGGTTTTTGTTCAGACCCTTCTCTAGCACGCCTAACTAACTGGTTGATAAACTGAATCACGTTAGTTGGGTTTGGAATGAAAACCTGCAGGGTTTGGAGCGAAAACCTACAGGATGGTAGCTCTCCAGGAACAGAGTTGGTCAGCCCTGCAATAGTGATTTGGGATTTGTAAAATATAAAAGCAGAGGCCAATAAATCATCAAATAATCTGAACCAATTATGCTAATCTGTTATGTTAACGATCCGTTATAATAGACACAGAAATGATGAAGCAATGAAGACCACCTGGAACGCACCCATGTAGACCTGAGACGAGCCCGCTGGCTAGCAAGGCAACCGCAGCCTAGCAATGAATGCAGAGGGAGAGGACGGAAATGGAGTCACTGGACAAGGCGGGAACGAGATGGTGGTTAGGATTAGTGCAGTATTATCAACAGGAGAGGTGTACTTGGAAAACTGAGGAGGAGTGGAGGGAAATGGAGAGGGAGAGAAGGTCTAAGAGAGAGAGGGAAGAAGAGGGTGAGCTTGAGTCGGATAAGAATGGTGTAAAAAAGGGAAATGGTTTGTTAAAGAAGGGGAAAATGTGTAAGCAGAGGAAGCTGAAGGACGAGAAATTGAAGTGAATGAGGGTGAATTATCGGAGGTGGTAGGTATCGGAGACCGAGGTGTGCACTTAGGATCAGGATAAAGATGAGTCTGTGACAGTAGGAGTGAAGTTTATGGAAAAAATGGACTCTTGCCTTATGGCTGATCCATTTGTGGTTTCACTGTGGGTGAAACAATGGTTGGGTAATGTGGAATCGGTGAAGGTAACCAGAAGTGGGCTAGTGATAATGGTTTGTGTTTCTGCTGGTCAGAGGGTAGAAGGCGCTCAGAGTAAAACAAATGGGGGCAAGAAAAGCTCATTGTTTCGCTCTCAAGAAAAGGGCGCTGATGAAAGGAGTGATAACTGGGGTAACGTAAACTCACCCCATTCCATACAAATGTGCGCAACTGCCACATTCAAACGAGGTGACCAAAAAAACTAATGGGACTGTAGCGACTGTGTTGACTTCAAAATCGGGGGTGTGAACTAGGTTTCTATTCAAGCGTTGATCGACATGGTAATGGCTCTATAGTATTGGGGAAAAGTTGAAAAAAACGGACCCTCCATTACATCTTGACGTGTTATGTCGTAATGTACAGCACGCATAAAGCAACTATTTATGTCTTACAATCTCTCTCCACCAGGTGTAGCACTTCTCTCATCCTTTAAAAACAAGAAATGACAGTGACGCGAGTCATTTTTTGCGTCATCATTGCATGCAATCATTATTCTCAAAGCCGCTGTTTACTTCTAACAATTCCCAACAACTACCTAATACACACCCAACAACTACCTAATACACACAAATCTAACACGTTTTATCACTCCAGTGTTAATCTGAAAAATTGTAATTATTCGCCTACCTCCTCTTGCCTTTTGCACACAATGTATATAGACTCCCCTTTTTTTCCTACTGTGTTATTGACTTGTTAATTGTTTACTCCATGTGTAACTCTGTGTTGTCTGTTCACACTGCTATGCTTTATCTTGGCCAGGTCGCAGTTGCAAATGAGAACTTGTTCTCAACTAGCCTACCTGGTTAAATAAAGGTGAAATAAAAAATTAATTAAAAATTTAAAAAGTAATCTAACAATTCCCCAACAACTACCTAATACACACTAATCTAAAGGGTGAATGAGAATATGTACATATAAATATATGGATGAGCGATGGCCGAGTGGCATAGGCAAGTTGCAGTAGATAGTATAAAATACACATATATATATATATATATATATATGTGTGATATGAGTAATGTAAGATATGTAAACATTATTAAAGTGCCATTATTTAAAGTGGCATTGTTTAAAATGATTAGTGATCCATTTATTGAAGTGATCCACTTTTGACAATACATGCACTTAATTACAGTACTTATATTTAAAGTAAACCTCAAAAAAGCCCCAGTCCCTTTTAATAGCCGGGCAACAGCACACATTTCAGCAAATAGACACCTGTTTTGGGTCTAAATTGTTTATGTTGTTACCATGGACACAGCTCTGATTTTCCCACGGTCATGTGCATTAAAACATTTGTTTTTATTCTGTCATTGTAGCCCTGGCAACAACACCAAAAAGAAAACAACACATCAAGAAGTGCAAAATCGAGGATGTATGATCGGCAGCCTAGTCTGTGCAAGTCCCATCTGTGATGGATTTGTTATTATAAATGTACAATACCGTTCAAAAGTTGGAGTCACTTAGAAATGTCCTTGTCTTTGAAAGAAACACATTTTTATCCATTAAAATAACATAAAATTGATCAGAAATACAGTGTAGACATTGTTAATGTTGTAAATGACTATTGTAGCTAGAAATGGCTGATTTCATGTTATATCTACATAGGCCCATTATCAGCAACCGTCACTCCTGTGTTCTAATGGCATGACGTGTTAGCTAATCCAAGTTTATTGAGATTTAAATGTTTTTTAGAGTGAAGTACATCAAAAAAATCAAGAGAAAACTGCAAGACTCAATAGAAGACAAAACAAGGAACAAACCAAAAAAGACAGGCTTTTGAAAAATTAACTATTTTTCATAAAATTGTACAGTTATCTTAGCTAGCTGAATTGCTAGCAGAATTGTTTACTTGTTGCTAAGCAGTTGCTAGGGACTCTCCTGGAAGAAGCTAGCTAGCTTACAAAGAATAACAACAAAAAATATATAGTTAACAGAAGAAAGGAAGACAAAATAAGGACAAAAGAAGGACAGAAGAAAAAGGAAAAGAAAGAGGACAACAAAGTGAAACAGTCAGCACTTCTATTGCAACTTGTATTTCGTCGTCCTAACGTAGTCTACACTGCTATCTGCCCAGCAGCTAGCCAGCTAGCATACGTCCACCGTCTACCGAATAGCAGCACTGTAGAAACTATTACACTCAACTGAACGACTTGATTAGTGTAGTGTTAGCTAGCTACATAGTTGTCTTTGCTGTCTTCGTATCCAAGATAATTGTGTAGTTTAGAGCGTGTAGTCTTAGAGTGATTATCTTAATTTACCGAGGTTAGCTAGCCAGCTATTTGTCGTCCTTAACGTAGGAGACACTGCTAGCTAGCCAACAGCTAGCCAACATCTACTGAATAGAACTTCCGCACTCAACAACCCGGTCGCATTCCGCTTCGCTCCACAGGTAGTATCACATTTTTCATTTCATTTCATTACAGCGCAACGGTTTGATTTGTTTGATCGTAGCTAGCTACATAGCTAGCTACATAGCCGTCTTTGTATCAAAGATAATTGTGTAGTCTAGAGCGATTTTCTAGGTTAGCTAGCCAGCTATTGTCGTTCTTTTAACGCAACGTAACATAATCAACACTGCTAGCTAGCCAGCTAGCCCCCCGAATAGCAGCATTGTAGAAACTATTACACTCAACGGAACGACTTGATTAGTGTAGTGTCAACAACGCAGCCACTGCCAGCTAGCCTACTTCAGCAGTAGTAGGTAAGCTTAACTTTCTGAACATTTGAGACGTGTAGTCCACTTGTCATTCCAATCTCCTTGCATTAGCGTAGCCTCTTCTGTAGCCTGTCAACTATGCGTCTGTCTATCCCTGTTCTCTCCTCTCTGCACAGACCATACAAACGCTCCACACCGCGTGGCCGCTGCCACCCTAATCTGGTGGTCCCAGCGCGCACGACCCACGTGGAGTTCCAGGTCTCCGGTAGCCTCTGGAACTGCCGATCTGCAGCCAACAAGGCAGAGTTCATCTCAGCCTATGCCTCCCTCCAGTCCCTCGACTTCTTGGCACTGACAGAAACATGGATCACCACAGATAACACTGCTACTCCTACTGCTCTCTCTTCGTCCGCCCACGTGTTCTCGCACACCCCGAGAGCTTCTGGTCAGCGGGGTGGTGGCATCGGGATCCTTATCTCTCCCAAGTGGTCATTCTCTCTTTCTCCCCTTACCCATCTGTCTATCGCCTCCTTTGAATTCCATGCTGTCACAGTTACCAGCCCTTTCAAGCTTAACATCCTTATCATTTATCGCCCTCCAGGTCCCCTCGGAGAGTTCATCAATGAGCTTGATGCCTTGATAAGCTCCTTTCCTGAGGACGGCTCACCTCTCACAGTTCTGGGCGACTTTAACCTCCCCACGTCTACCTTTGACTCATTCCTCTCTGCCTCCTTTCCACTCCTCTCCTCTTTTGACCTCACCCTCTCACCTTCCCCCCCTACTCACAAGGCAGGCAATACGCTCGACCTCATCTTTACTAGATGCTGTTTTTCCACTAACCTCATTGCAACTCCCCTCCAAGTCTCCGACCACTACCTTGTATCCTTTTCCCTCTCGCTCTCATCCAACACTTCCCACACTGCCCCTACTCGGATGGTATCGCGCCGTCCCAACCTTCGCTCTCTCTCCCCCGCTACGCTCTCCTTTTCCATCCTATCATCTCTTCCCTCTGCTCAAACCTTCTCCAACCTATCTCCTGATTCTGCCTCCTCAACCCTCCTCTCCTCCCTTTCTGCATCCTTTGACTCTCTATGTCCCCTATCTTCCAGGCCGGCTCGGTCCTCCCCTCCCG
Organism: Oncorhynchus gorbuscha; assembly: GCF_021184085.1. Classification (NCBI taxonomy): domain Eukaryota; kingdom Metazoa; phylum Chordata; class Actinopteri; order Salmoniformes; family Salmonidae; genus Oncorhynchus; species Oncorhynchus gorbuscha. Next base: position 14,523,988 of record NC_060190.1, on the reverse strand, counting down.
CTCCGTGGCTTGATGACTCATTGCGAGCTCACAGAACAGGGCTCCGGGCAGCCGAGCGGAAATGGAGGAAAACTCGCCTCCCTGCGGACCTGGCATCCTTTCACTCCCTCCTCTCTACATTTTCCTCCTCTGTCTCTGCTGCTAAAACCACTTTCTACCACTCTAAATTCCAAGCATCTGCCTCTAACCCTAGGAAGCTCTTTGCCACCTTCTCCTCCCTCCTGAATCCTCCCCCCTCCCCCCCTCCCTCTCTGCAGATGACTTCGTCAACCATTTTGAAAAGAAGGTCGACGACATCCGATCCTCGTTTGCTAAGTCAAACGACACCGCTGGTTCTGCTCACAGTGCCCTACCCTGTGCTCTGACCATTTTCTCCCCTCTCTCTCCAGATGAAATCTCGCGTCTTGTGACGGCCGGCCGCCCAACAACCTGCCCGCTCGACCCTATCCCCTCCTCTCTTCTCCAGACCATTTCCGGAGACCTTCTCCCTTACCTCACCTCGCTCATCAACTTATCCCTGACCGCTGGCTACGTCCCTTCCGTCTTCAAGAGAGCGAGAGTTGCACCCCTTCTGAAAAAACCTACACTCGATCCCTCCGATGTCAACAACTACAGACCAGTATCCCTTCTTTCTTTTCTCTCCAAAACACTTGAACGTGCCGTCCTTGGTCAGCTCTCCCGCTATCTCTCTCAGAATGACCTTCTTGATCCAAATCAGTCAGGTTTCAAGACTAGTCATTCAACTGAGACTGCTCTTCTCTGTATCACGGAGGCGCTCCGCACCGCTAAAGCTAACTCTCTCTCCTCTGCTCTCATCCTTCTAGACCTATCGGCTGCCTTCGATACTATGAACCATCAGATCCTCCTCTCCACCCTCTCCGAGTTGGGCATCTCCGGCGCGGCCCACGCTTGGATTGCGTCCTACCTGACAGGTCGCTCCTACCAGGTGGCGTGGCGAGAATCTGTCTCCCCACCACGCGCTCTCACCACTGGTGTCCCCAAGGGCTTTGTTCTAGGCCCTCTCCTATTCTCGCTATACACCAAGTCACTTGGCTCTGTCATAACCTCACATGGTCTCTCCTATCATTGCTATGCAGACGACACACAATTAATCTTCTCGTTTCCCCCTTCTGATGACCAGGTGGCGAATCGCATCTCTGCATGTCTGGCAGACATATCAGTGTGGATGACGGATCACCACCTCAAGCTGAACTTCGGCAAGACGGAGCTGCTCTTCCTCCCGGGGAAGGACTGCCCGTTCCATGATCTCGCCATCACGGTTGACAACTCCATTGTGTCCTCCTCCCAGAGCGCTAAGAACCTTGGCGTGATCCTGGACAACACCCTGTCGTTCTCAACTAACATCAAGGCGGTGGCCCGTTCCTGTAGGTTCATGCTCTACAACATCCGCAGAGTTCGACCCTGCCTCACACAGGAAGCGGCGCAGGTCCTAATCCAGGCACTTGTCATCTCCCGTCTGGATTACTGCAACTCGCTGTTGGCTGGGCTCCCTGCCTGTGCCATTAAACCCCTACAACTCATCCAGAACGCCGCAGCCCGTCTAGTGTTCAACCTTCCCAAGTTCTCTCACGTCACCCCGCTCCTCCGCTCTCTCCACTGGCTTCCAGTTGAAGCTCGCATCCGCTACAAGACCATGGTGCTTGCCTACGGAGCTGTGAGGGGAACGGCACCTCAGTACCTCCAGGCTCTGATCAGGCCCTACACCCAAATAAGGGCACTGCGTTCATCCACCTCTGGCCTGCTCGCCTCCCTACCACTGAGGAAGTATAGTTCCCGCTCAGCCCAGTCAAAACTGTTCGCTGCTCTGGCTCCCCAATGGTGGAACAAACTCCCTCACGACGCCAGGACAGCGGAGTCAATCACCACCTTCCGGAGACACCTGAAACCCCACCTCTTTAAGGAATACCTAGGATAGGATAAAGTAATCCTTCTCACCCCCCTTAAAATATTTAGATGCACTATTGTAAAGTGGCTGTTCCACTGGATGTCATAAGGTGAATACACCAATTTGTAAGTCGCTCTGGATAAGAGCGTCTGCTAAATGACTTAAATGTAAATGTAAAGTTTATTTTAAAAGGCTAAGTGATCATTAGAAAACCCATTTGCAATTATGTTAGCACAGCTGAAAACTGTTGTCCTGATTAAAGAAGTAATAAAACTGGCCTTCTTTAGAATAGTTGAGTATCTGGAGCATCAGCATTTGTGGGTTTGATTACAGGCTCAAAATGTCCAGAAACAATGAACTTCCTTCTGAAACTCGTCAGCCTATTCTTGTTCTGAGAATTGAAGTCTATTCCATGCGAGAAATGACCAAGAAACTGAAGATCTCATACAACACTGTGTACTACTCCCTTCATTGCATGTCAATCTTCTCAGACGGGTTGATATGCTGTTTACTTGTTTGTAAATATTTGCGTGTCCTCAGCATCTTGTCTCATTGTCAAACTAGTGTCTGTCAATGCAGTCGTATTTCTGTATCACATTAAGTTGGAGTGGATGTGGCGCAGCAACAAAAAGTTCTCCTTCAAACAGGGGAAAGAGTGGGGGGTGGAGGGGTGAAATAAATCAACACAAACAATGAAGTACTGATATTCATTGATTTGCACAAAAGGACGCTCATTGTAAATTCAATTGTTATTGGCGTTGATTTTTTTTTCCTTTACGCTAATAAGCTAGCTTAAAGTTGCACAGATAATTAGCCTTTAACCCAACAGGCCACAGGAATGACAGGATAAAAATCAACCAATCAAAAAGATATTCCAAGCTGGTTCAGAGACTATAATGTTTTTTGTACTGTTATTATGATGAAACTTGCCACAAATAGCAACGGGTAAAGGGAAAGTTTTGAGTAAAGTTCAGTGATCAAATGTTGGGTAGAATGGTGGTTTCATTCGGTGGCCAGATCACCTTGATCAAATTCTATGGTCTACAGGCTGCTTGACCTATAAGAGAAACCCTGTTTTTGATATCAATTATGAAACCAAAAGACTAGAAATGACAGGAAATAGACTATACTTAAGTGTCTGGAGCCCATAAAGAATACAGAAGTAACAGATACAGAGTGGCACTACTTAGTTCTGTTATTTATAACCAGATCAGTAGAAATGTAGGGCGAAATGAAATGAAATGAAACTACAGTTCTGCAATTGCAGAAATGAGGCTTTTAGTATAATACATATGATTTTATAGCACTTTTCTAAAAACCCAAAGATGTTAAAATAAGCAACTATGAGGAAAACCAACACAAAAATGGCAACAAATTACCTGGGCTTGGGGTCGAAGAGGAGGCAGGAAGAAAGAGACGACACAAACAAAACTTCTAGATGGTGTGTAGACGCAACCAGAAGGGGAATGTTGCAATCAACAGACGTCATCCTCAATTTTTCACTATGCAACACACTGCAATAAGCTGTGCACTGACGGATCAAACACACAACGGGTTTATCAACACACTGCAATAAGCTGTGCACTGACGGATCAAACACACAACGGGTTTATCAACACACTGCAATAAGCTGTGCACTGACGGATCAAACACACAACGGGTTTATCAACACACTGCAATAAGCTGTGCACTGATCAAACACACAACGATCAAACACTGCAATAAGCTGTGCACTGAACAAACACACAACGGGTTTATCAACACACTGCAATAAGCTGTGCACTGATCAAACACACAACGATCAAACACAATAAGCTGTGCAATCAAACACACAACGGGTTTATCAACACACTGCAATAAGCTGTGCACTGACGGATCAAACACACAACGGGTTTATCAACACTTATGTAAGATGTATTGTAATATTCCTAGTATTTTATATTTAACATTAATGAGGCCTGTAATTACAAAGACAGACACATCAAATACACATTACAAAATGCAAAACTTCACAAACAGCAAACATGAGGGTATTGAAATGCAGCAACAGTTCACACAGTACAGTATCAAACGGATGTCTCTACATAGCCAAAGAGCGTTGTGGTTAAAAAGGTACCTAAACTCATCTTCTCACAGGCTATTTGTGTGCTGAGCTATCATGCTCTACTTAACTGATTAGAGCAACATGAGGGTATAGAAATGCAGCAACAGTTCACACTGTACGTGTCAGTGTCAAACGAATGTCACTACGTAGCCAAAGAGCGTTGTGGTTAAAAAGGTACCTCAACCCATCTTCTCACAGACTTTTTGTGTGCTGAGCTATCATGCTCTACTTAACTTATTAGAGCAAATGTCAATGTGGCAATTAGGACAAAATGTGATATATTTATACGTGAAATAAAATGAAACTCAACTGAATAGCCAAATAAGCTCAGGGTCACCCTGACGAAGGCTGCTGTAGCCGCAATGGGTCAGTGTTTTTTTAAATTCTTGCCATGCATAAGCCACAAGGCTTTAAACATTTTCCACGACATGAGTGCCTTTTGGAAGTTTGTTGGGACAAATGCTCCTCCGGTATTGTTTACTATCTAGCGTCAACTTATTTTTGTTCTATAGTATTTTATCCCATGATCAAAGAGCACCTTGTGGATGAATTATAAACCACAGAAGCACTCCTGTCCTGTGTCTCTAATCTTTCTCATATGTTTGTTGTTGCCTCATTCAAAACATCCCTTCCAGCCACCTGTTCTGACTCAAATAAGATATTGTTATAGATTGGGTGTAGTATGTAGTCGGTGCTGCTTTTCTTCTCAGTTTTCTCACATTTGATACTTATGTATTCTCACTGGGGAAGTGTAAAGGAAGGAGCTGGGTGAATGTACCAATACCAATCATGCAAAAGAGGAATGAGCAAAAAACATGTACAGTGCCTTCAGAAAGTGTTAACACCCCTCGACTTTTTCCACATTTCATTGTTACAAAGTGGGATTCAAATGGATTGAACTGTCATTTGTTGTCAAAGATCTACAACAACATACATTGTAATGTCAAAGTGGAAGGGAAATTTGAACATTTGTAAAACATGAATGGAAAATGTAAACACTAATATATCTTGATTAGAAAAGTATTCAACCCTGAGTCAATACATGTTAGAATCCCCTTTGGTAGTGATTACAACTGTGAGTCTTTCTGGGTGTGTTTCTAAAGAGCTTTCCACACCTGGATTGTGCAACATTTTCCCATTATTCTTTTGTAAATTCTTCAAGCTCTGTCAAATTGGTTGTCTACCAATGACCAACAACCATTTTCGGATCTTTTAAGTCAAAACAGTAACCCAGCCACTCAGGAACATTCACTGTCTTCTTGGTAAGCAACTCCAGTGTAGATGTGGCCTTGTGTTTTAGGTTATTGTCCTGCTGAAAGGTGAATCCATCTCCCAGTGTCTGATGGAAAGCAGACTGAACCAGGTTTTCATCTAGGATTTTTCCCGTACTTGCTCCAATTTGTACATTTCTTTTATACTGAAAAATTCCCCAGACCTTAATGATTACAAACATAACATGATGCAGCCACCACTATGCTTGAAAATATGGAGAGTGGTACTCAGTAATGTGTTGTATTAGATTTGCCCCAAATATAGCACTTTGTATTCAGGACAAAAAGTTAATTGATTTGCCACATCTTTTGAGGTATTACTTTAGTGCCGTGTTGCAAACAGGATGCATGTTTTGGAATCACAGCCATTAAACTCTGTAACTGTTTTAAAGTTGTGCTGAAATCCCTGAGCAGTTTCTTTCTTCTCCGGCAACTGAGTTAGGAATGACGCTTGTATCGTTGTCGTGACTGGGTGTAGGCTTGCCATAACAAAGGGGTTGAATACTTATTGACTCAAGACATTTCATCTTTTCCTTTTTAATACATTTTCTCATTAACTTTATATGTTCGAATTCATAATCAAATATGCTTCCCAAAAATAACATGGTCGCTGTGGAAGAACATTTATTTGGATTGGCAATATTCTGCATTTATCAGAGTGCCATCAGGAAGCCTGATTTCAGATGCGTCCATTTTGACATGATTATTAGGAAATTCTTATTCTTGCAAAGCATGTAAATGTTTTATCAAACTATTATTTTAATCTGAATATCCACAGTAATCAGATTATTGTGTACATGTAACCATACTCATTATGGGGTATTGTGTGTAGACCAGTGAAAAAAACAGACTCTATTTAATACATTTTAAATACAGGCTGTTCAATCAAATGTGAAAAAAGTCCAGGTGGGTTAATAATTTCTGAAGGCAATGTACATCCACCATCATCATCTGCTCATGTATCACTCCAGTGTTAATCTGCTAAATTGTAATTATTCGCTCCTATGGCCTATTTACTGCCTACCTCCTCCTGCATGTAGACTTAATTTTTTTCTACTGTGTCATTGCCTTGTTTATTGTGTTATTGGCTTGTTTATTGTTTACTCCATGTGTAGCTCTGTGTTGTTGTCTGTGCCACACTGCTTTTCTTTATCTTGGCCAGGTCGCAGTTGCACATGAGAACTTGTTCTCAACTAGTCTACCTGGTTAAATAAAGGTGAGAAAAAAAATCCCCATTCTCACCCAAATGATAATGAACTACTGCAGATACTTTCGGGGGTGGAGACACCTCTTATAAGAAGAGGCACACAGGAAATAAAGTACAGGAAGACAAGTCAGTTTCATTTGCAATGGTTGAGTGTTGCAATATTTTCCTCACTGCATGCTAGTGAACAAAGTGAAGGAGAAGATGTCCAGGCAGGGACCCGTCTCCCTGCTCACCTGGATGGGAGCCATGGGTAAGCACTGACTAACAGGATTTCACTCAGCTTAATATTATCATCAGCTCAACTAGTAAAAACAAGTCAATTACTTTCATTACTATATATTTTATATTACAGTAAAAAAAGTCAGCTTTTCCTCAGTGTGACATATGTTGAATCTTTCACAACATTGTAATCAATAAGTATAGTTGAAGTAGTGGAGGATATGTTTTAAAGATGGATACTTAACTTGCACAGGGATCATTTATGAGAGAGAAAGGTGCCTATAATGTAGTCATTTGCATGGGCTAATGGGGCTCCCAATAAAATATAACGCTCTAAATTTAATTCACAGAACTTGTCATATCTTTATTTGTGCTTTTACGTCAATAACGGTAACCCACTTCCACCTAAAAGCTTTTTTTGGTTTGGTGGCAATAGTTGGTTGGAACAATAGTTGGTTGGAACAATAGTTGGTTGGAACAATAGTTGGTTGGAACAATAGTTGGTTGGAACCACTTCATTTTTTAAACCGAGATAACACTTTATAATGCATTCATGTTTTTGAGACCGTCAATGATAAGCATTTACTATTGGCCATTTATCACACATTTTTCATGGTGAAAAAGTCATAAAGAAGTTACTTACAATGTTACAGCTACATTCACTTTTGATGGCAGTTCTGGCTGAACAACAGTAGCCTATAACCTATGTTCAGTCAAGAATGTTGAAATTAGGATTCCTCAAAATATGTTTGTGCACCTTCTCAGCCATGTGCACATATTACAGACTGAACCTTGTTTACACCAACGCCTGCACCAGACTATGATCATCTGCGGGTCATTTTTTTCTTCAAAGGAGGGCACTCTTCGATGCTATAATTCTAGTTAGGATATATATAATATATGCAACTAATCATCCACCAACATGGTTCTGTGGCAATGTACCACATAACCAATAAGCAAAGCATTAACAATGAAGGTTCCAACACACACTGGACCAGCGCCATTTATTTGGGCTAGATTAAATAATGATGGGGCCCAGGGCAAGAACGTCTTTAACCAACTGTTAGCCTACATGTAATTCAGAACACATCGGCGCCACCGATGTTGTATATTGTAACGATTTGGGAGAAGCCCGGGTAAAATGGAGACACGTTAATGCTCACCTGTGTCATCCAGATGATGTGCCAGCCCAGCGATTAGCTGTTTTGTGCGTCTCCGCGGTGGGAGTGACAATATCAGTCCCATGGCCAGAGGCCAAGCGCTCAGCCAAGTTGATAACACGACAGTCTTATCACAATGCACAACAACAGAAATGCATGAATTTACTTTAGGAAACGTTCTGAATGAACATAGAGAGAATAAGCAAACTCACAAACATACCCGTCAAAAGGACCCAGCATTTAATGCCACCAGTGCATTTAAAACACTCCAGCAAATCACACTTCTCCTTTCCTAAACATGTTGGCTAATAAAAACCTAGGCATTGTTGAAAACCATAACCGCTGTCAACACCAACAAGCTACTTTTTACTTTCAGTCTGTTACTCTGTGGCGAAGTACACACATCGCGTGGCCTAAACACCACAAACCAAGCTAAACAAAACTATGGCCAAACTGAAGTAAGGAAGAATTCAAAAGCGGTGGCTTGCGACATTTGTGATTTGCTTTGTTCACATAAAGTGTGGAGATATCCAACCCTTGTCACATGATTAAGCTGTAAACTCTCAAAGTAACACTTAGCTTGTTTCCAATCTAGTATGCTTAATGAGCATAGACAAAGCAACGGAGCTGGACAACCTTCCTGCAAGATTCATAAAGCATAGTGCTTGTGTCACTGCTAAAATGATAACGCATATTGTAAACCTTTCTATTAGTAGTGGTACATTTTCCAATGATCTCGAAACAGCCCGGGTGGTTCCGCGCCACAAGAAGAGCAGTAAAACAAATGCAGGAAAATACAGGCCTGTGTCGATTCTCAGCACGTTATCCAAAGTTGTTGAGAGATTCGTTTTTAATCAACTTTAGGAATACTGTTATGGGTGTAAGATGGCACAGTGATGCCATCTGTTGGTAAATGTTCATTACTGCAACTCGTGTGTTTTACCGGGGTGCTTGAGATACCCGGATGTGTTGTGATGTACTGAACAAGACTGGTTACTCGCATCAATGCCTCTGTCTCGTCATTTAACATTCAAACATGGTGTCAGAAGTGGGATAACTAACCATGCTTTCCGCAAATTAGAGTCACCTACTCTGGTTTACAAACAAATGCTTATTTGTGTAAAATTTCGCCCGGAATTGGCCTTCGCTAGAGTGAGTTTGGTAGTTAGCTTCAGTGTTGTTAGCACCGGTTAGACATGGCAGCGAACATTCCCCCTCCCGCCATTATGAAGCTCAGCGGGGATTGGAGCACGAACTGGGATACGTTTAGAGGTGAATGGGAGGACTATGCGCTAGCAACGGGACTTCTGGAAAAGGAAGATGATGTAGTGGCTGCCACTTTGAGGACTATAATGGGAACTGAATGCCGACATGTATACAAACACAACCTGAACCTAACAGCAGCTCTGCAAGGTAACGCTATAGCTATTCTTGATGCTCTTGAACATTACTTTACGCCAGCAAAGAACGTCATCTACGAGCGTTATGTTTTCGGTCGTTGCAAACAGGAGGACGGGGAGTCCATTGACAGCTTTGTCACTAGGTTAAGGGAAAAGGCAGCTACATGTGACTATGGTGCTTTAAGAGATGAACTGATCAGAGATACGATTGTGCTTGGCATAACTGATGAGGGCACCAGCAGACGTTGCTGAGAGAACGTGACCTGACACTGGCCTTGGCAGTGGAGACATGCCGTGCAGCAGAGCTTACTGATATACGACAAGGTCCATGGAGCTAGAAAGGCAACATATGGACAATGTCAATGCTACATTCAGGCAGCCAGTAAAGAAATTCCCCTTTGCCACAGCTAATGCTAATACTACAGCCAACTCTGCAGTAGACAACCCCAATACATGCCGATATTGTGGCATTTCTCATGGACTAGGAAAAGAACACTGCCCAGCCTATGGAAAAATATGCAACTCCTGTGGTACAGCTAATCACTTCGCAAGGGTCTGCATGAAAAGCAAGAGAAAGGAGGGTAAAGTGCACTCCATGGAAACAAACACAGATGGAGGGAACGACAGCACAGGATGTATATGCTAGCGAGTGCATAGGGGCAGTGAGGGCAAAAGGACAAAAGTGGTTTGTCACTCTGCTACATAATAATAAACCACAGCAATGCCAGCTAGATTCAGGGGCCACATGCAACGTTATGAGCCTTAAAGACAAAAGGAGGCTCGCGCCCAGAGACAAACACAGAGTAGCACCAAGCTGAAACTGTATTCAGGCCAGTTCATGACCTCTTTAGGCCTGTTTGTGACAGAGTGTGTTTTACGTGGCCAGAAATACACCCTTGAGTTTGAAATAGTTGAGGCTAGTCAACAGCCATTACTGTCAGGTTCTACATGCGAGCAACTTGGACTTATTAACTTCACCATCCCAGCTGATCTTAACATTATAGACTAAGTCCAGGCTGGGCCCCTGAGCAAGGAGACACTCCTAAGCAAGTAACATGATGTCTTCAATGCACCGGTTGAGTCAGTTCCCGGGGAAGTCCACTTTGAGTTGGACGCAGCAATCCAGCCTGTCCAGTGTGCACCTCGCAATGTACCAGTGGCCATGAAAGCAGCTACGAAGGCTCAGCTTGACAAATATGAAGCAGATGGCCACATCATATCCGTCACCGTGCCTACAGACTGGATATGGTTATCGTCAAGAAACCAGACAAGCTACGGATATGCATTGATCCTAAATACCTCAACCGGGCTCTGCGACGTTCACATTACATTATGCCCACGTTGGAGGATGTTCTTTACAAGCTCCCAAAGGCCAGAGTCTTCACGCTTGTGGATGCCAGAGATGCCTTTCTGCAGTGCAAACTCGACGAGCCCAGCAGCTACATGACCACCTTTTGGACATCCTGGGGCAGGAAGAGGTGGTTGAAGCTTCCGTTTGGTGTCTCCGTGGCTCCAGAGGTGTATCAGCGGAAACAGCATGAGCTGTTGATGGGACTCAGTGGCGTGGAACCCATAGCAGATGACATCCTCGTAGTGGTGCTGTGGGGACAGTGATGAGGAGGCAGAATGTGACCATGACGCCAAGCTGCTGGCCCTGATGGTCAGATGCAGACAGGTCAAGCTAAGGCTTAGCATAAAAAAGCTTCAGTTTAAAGCGCCAGAGATCCACTTTCATGGGCACATCTTGTCCTCCACCGGATTGAAGGCAGATCCTGAAAAAGTGAAGGCTGTCTTGGAAATGCCCCACCCATCTGACGTGAAGGGAGTGCAGCGCTGGTGAGGAAAATAAAACAACTGGTCACCCAGACACCTGTACTGCGATACTACAATGTGTCAAAACCTGTCACGTTTCAGAGTGACTCAAGCCAGTATGGACTTGGCTGTTGCCTCATGCAGGAGGGCCAGCCTGTGGCATTCACCTCTAGGGCACTCACCCCAACAGAGCAGAACTATGCCCAGATAGAGAAGGAGTGCGTCAGCATTGTGTTTGCATGCCAACGCTTTCACCACTACCTGTACGGGCGCGACAATATTACCGCAGAGACAGATCACAAGCCCCTTATTGCTATATTCAGCAAGCCTCTCCTGAATGCCCCAAAACGACTGCAGAGCATGCTACTGGCCCTACAAAACTGCAACCTCAAGGTGGTGTATAAGCCAGGGCCAGAGATGTATGTGAGTGACATGCTCAGCAGGGCTACTGCATCAGGCACTCACACACGCTCCATGCATGAACAACACGCAGTGTGCAGCTTACAAACAGAGCAAGTGGATGTTGAACACATCAACCAGGCTGACTACCTCAATGTTACGGACCAGCGCCTTATACAAATCAGACAGCACACAGACGGGGAAGGGCAACTCCAGGCATTGAGGTCTGTGATTCTGATGGGCTGGCCCGACTGCAGGGAGGAAACTGCTTTAGCAGTCAGAGAATATTGGCCAGTCAAAGAGGAGCTCAGTGTTCAAAACGGAGTAATATTCAAGATTCAGAGAGTCGTTATTCCCCGGTCTCTGCGCCCTGAGATGTTGGCATGTGTGCACTCAAGTCACATAGGAGGTGAGGCCTGTTACAGACAAGCACGTGACACACTGTATTGGCCAGGAATGCAGAGTGAAATCAAAGACTATGTCAGTAAATGCACAATCTGCAATGAATATGCCATTGAGCAACAGAGAGAGACGATGATGTCCCACGAGCTACCAATGTGCCCCTGGCAGATAGTAAGTCTAGATCTATTCCAGCACAGTGGCAAAGACTTTCTGCTGGTAGTCGATCATTACTCAGACTTTTGGGAGATTGACCTCCTCCCCGACCTCTCAGCAGAGACAACGATCAAACGCTGCAAGGCTCAGTTTGCCCGCTATGGCCAGCCAGATAGGGTCATTTCAGACAATGGACCCCAATTCTCTGGAGTTGAGTTCCGAAAATTTGCTGCAGGATGGGAATTCGAGCACGTCACTTCATCACCACGATACCCAAAAGCTAATGGGAAGGCGGAGTCTGCAGTAAAGATCGCAAAGAACCTCTGCAAAAAGGCTCTGCGAGAGGGCAAAGATGCCTGGAAAGCAATCCTGCAGTGGCGCAATACCCCGACAGAAGGCATGGATAGCAGTCCGGCAAAGCGCATCATGGCACGGCGCTTAAAAGAAGCTCTGCCAGTAGCCAGCACTCTCCTGTAGCCATGTGTGGTGACAGACGTGCTGGTGAAGCTACGTCACAGAAGACAGGTCTCCAAGTTCATCTACGAGAAATCAGCAAAAGACTTACCTGAGCTCAGGGTGGGTGAAATGGTGCGAATGAAGCCACTAACAGGGGACCGGACAGGCCTCGAGACTCGGATCCTGTGTACAGAAAGTGGCACCACGCTCCACTTGGTCGAAGTGAATGGATCACTGTACCGTCGTAACAGGGTTGACCTTCGGATTGCTGAGCCAGCACCTACTCAGAACCCTGATGGCCAAAGGGGTCGCATGACAAAAGACAGAACCCCAGCAAGTCACATGGGGCCTGAGGCACTGGGCGAAGAGCCAGGGGATCACAGGTCGGCCGCTCCCTCGCCCATCAATTCTCCCCTTAGACATTAAGGTGACACTGTGGACCATGATATTCTGATGAAACTGAAATGGGTCTAAATGATGTAGCAGTGAATTCATTTAGGTCTTATCTGACCAACAGAACACAAGTATGTAATGTTGGTGATGTTCTGTCAGAGGCCAAAGAAATATCCTGTACCGCAGAGATCAATTTTAGGGCCTCTCTTATTTCTTACATACGTTAATGATATGCCAGATACTGTAAAGTGGAAACTCATGCTTTTACGCTGATTGATGACAGCAATAGTTGTATCAGGGAAGGATACAGTTTACATAGAGGAGACCCTGAGTAAGGAATTGCATTTCATTAGAGATTGGTTGACTGACAACAAATTGTCGCTACATTTGGGAAAAATTTTATCGATTCTGTTTGGAACAAAACGTAGACAGCTTAGGGCTGACGAGATAAAGGTCAAGAAGATTGAATCTAAAGCGAGATCAATCCCTTTCCGGAAATCTGATTTCTGCAAAAATATTTCTAAAATGGTGAACAAATTGAAATGTTTATATCGTAACACCAGATATTTTAGGATCAAAGTTAAGAAGCTGCTTGTCCCAACCTTGATTCAGTGTCATTTTAATTTTGCCTGCTCTGCTTGGTATAGTTGGCTATCAATAAAAACAAAAAAGAGAATGCAGGTCATGCAAAATAATGTGATCAGGTATATGCTGAATGTCCACCCTAGGACCCACATAGGGGTACAGGAGTTCCGGGAGGTGGGCTTGTTGCCTTTGGAGTCCAGAGTGGACCAATTTAAACTTAATCATATGTTTGACATCTTAAATTATTGCACCAGGTTATATGAACAAAAACACATTGATGTGGTCTTTAACAGCACAGTTACAATAACAGAGCTAGTGTTATGTCTTGTAAAATCCCAAGAGTAAACAGTACTGCGAAGAACACATTTTTTATACAGGCATTTGTCTATGGAATAGCCTCCCCTTGGAGATCAAGCAAAAAAAAGTAGAAATAGCTTTAAAAAGCAGGAAAAGGTTTTCATTTGGATGCGGTTGTCTCAGTAAGAGAAACCCCTCCACTGCCCCTTGTGCCCCCTACTGCTGGTCAGGTGTATTTATTTGAATGATAGTTATGATGGGCAATGCAATGTAGAAATGAATATGGTATGATTCTTAAGGCTAAGGAAAACTGCCGTGAATAGTGACAGTTTTTAGGATGTTCTTATAAATGAATGTATATATTGTTGTTTGTCATTTTATCTGGCCTTTTATTTGTTAAACTCGCTAAAGGTGGGATCTTCGACTCAGTAAAATTAATCATGAGAGAAATATTGACATAATAATCATATCGAGTCATGCAATAACATGCTGTGTTGTCCTCCCACTAGGACCGGGAAAGCATGCATTTTATTAGTCTACTGAATAAATAAATTACGATGAACTTCACAGGGTGGTGAAAGTGCAAGATGATGAGCTTGGTGATCATTTCCAATAAATATCGAGGGTTTTATTCTGGTGACATGCTCATAAAAAATGTAAAAAATTGCGCATATACTTTTTTATCCTCAACAAGTCAATTTGATCTCTGGTGTGCATATTGGTGTGCATATTGTTTTTATGGAGGTTTTAGAGTATTCGCATGAAAATCTATCACCAATTGGATGGACACCTAGCTAATCATCTGATTGTGCTTCTCTACCCTTCTTCGCCAGCTGTCTCTTCAATGGCTTTCAACATTGATGAAGCAAACCCAAAAATCATCAAGGGGGAGGAAAAGGATTTCTTTGGATACAAAGTCCTGCAATTCATATCTGGCAAGGAGAAAGGGCAAGTGTTACTGTTATCATAGTAGTGAGAAATGCAATGCATTATGTTACAAACTTAATCTGCAAAACAGTATTACACACCTGAGGAAACAAAAATAACCAGAAAAATGCACCTATGTCTGCAAACATGCACTATATACAGTACCAATCACACATTTGGACACATCTACTCATTCAAGGGGTCTTCTTTATTTGTTCAACTATTTTCTACATTGTAGAATAATAGTGATGACATTAAAACTATGAAATAACACATAAATCATGTAGTAACCAAAAAAGTATTAAACAAATCAAAGATTTTAGATTATTCAAAGTAGCCACCCTTTGCCTTGATGACAGCTCTGCACACTCTTGGCATTCTCAACCAGCTTCAAGGGGAATGCTTTTCCATCAGTCTTAAAGGAGTTCCCACACATGCTGAGCACTTGTTGGCTGCTTTTCCTTCACTCTGCGGTCCAACTCATCCCAGGCCTTCTCAATTGGGTTGAGATTCAAATCAAATCAAATCTAATTGTATTTGTCACATTAGCAGATGTTAATGTAGCGAAATGCTTGTGCTTCTAGTTCCAAAAATGCAGTGATAACCAACAAGTAATCTAACTAACAATTCCAAAACTACTGTCTTATACACAGTGTAAGGGGATAAAGAATATGTATATAAGGATATATGAATGAGTGATGGTACAGGGCAGCATACAGTAGATGGTATCGAGTACAGTATATACATATGAGGTGAGTATGTAGAAAAAGTAAACAAAGTGGCATAGTTAAAGTGGCTAGTGATACATGTATTACATAAGGATGATTGTGGAGGCCAGGTCATCTGATACAGCACTCCATCACTCTCCTTCTTGGTCAAATAGCCCTTACACAGCCTGGAGGTGTGTTTTGGGTCATTATCCTGTTGGAAAACAAATGATAGTCCCACTAAGCCCAAATCAGATGGAATGGCGTATCACTGCAGAATGCTGTGGTAGCCATGCTGGTTAAGTGTGCCTTGAATTCTAAATACATCACAAACGGTGTCACCAGCAAAGCACCCCCACACCATCACACCTCCTCCTCCATGCTTCCAGTGGGATCCACACATGCAGAGATCATCCCTTCACCTACTCATCCCTTCACAAAGACACGGTGGTTGGAACTAAACATCTCAAATTTGGACTAATCAGACCAAAGGACAGATTTCCACCTTGAACTCAGTGAAACATTTATTTGGTCTGCAATCTGAGGTGCAGTTAACTCTAATGAACGTATCCTCTGCGGCTTATCCTCTAATGAACTTATCCTCTCCTTTCCTGTGGCGGTTCTCATGAGAGCCAGTTTCATCATAGCGCGTGATGGGTTTTGCGACTGCACTTGAAGAAACTTTCAACATTCTTGTTGAGAGAATACCAAGAGTGTTCAAAGCTGTCATTAAGACAAAGGGCTATTGCAGCAGACGACCACACCAGGTTCCAGTCCTATCAGCTAAAAACAAGAAGAAGCGGCTCCAGTCGGCACATGGTCACCAACACTGGACAATTGAGGAGTGGAAAAACATTGCCTGGTCTGATGAATCACGGTTCCTGTTGCTTCATCCTGATGGTAGAATCAGGATT
Source organism: Oncorhynchus gorbuscha (assembly GCF_021184085.1). Lineage (NCBI taxonomy): Eukaryota > Metazoa > Chordata > Actinopteri > Salmoniformes > Salmonidae > Oncorhynchus > Oncorhynchus gorbuscha. The sequence goes on along the minus strand of NC_060190.1, from coordinate 14,507,676 downwards.
TGGCGTAAGCAGCATAAGTCCATGGATCCATCCTGTCTGGTATCAACGGTACAGGCTGGTGGAGGTGGTGTACTGGTGTGGGGAATGGTTTCCTAGCACACGTCAGGTCCCATGGTACCAATTGAGTAACAAATGTTTCCGACACCTTGTAGAATCCATGACTCGAAGAATTCAGGCTGTTCTAGAGGTAAAGGGTGTACATAATAAACTGAATGTATATATAAGTAGTGACACAGGCTCATCTAAATCAACCAATCTATACTGTTATTTCTCACCCACAGGGTAATGGTCAGTGCTCCATATCAGAAGAACGGATCTGGTGGAATCTGTAGATGTGCTCTAGACAGAACAGACTGTACAGACTGTTACACTCCTCAAGGTAGAGATGGAAGTTGATGATACACTATACTGTACTTACTGGACTGCAATTTAGAAAGGTGGTTACCTTAACAAAATGAATAATTACACAAATTATTAGAACATGTAACACCTACCACGGTAACCATGGCTAATCGATATTTGTCAGAGTATTAAAATATTGCTGAAATGTCAACAAGGTCTTGAAAATGAGAAACACTAGTTGATTCTGCAAGTCTGGCTTTTGCCTTCCAACAGAAACTGACACAATCAAGTACATTGGACTGTCTATGGCTGGACAATCTACTTCTCCTCCAACATTCACTGTAAGATAACCACCATGTTCTTGTTTTCAAATACTCAATGTGAGTATGTGTAATATATGTGTTTGGCTGTGTTGACATTGGCAGCCCAATTATGATCTTGATTTCACTAATTGTTATTTTGAACAATCAGATCAGCTCTGAAAAATATCTGATGTGATTGGACAGAATACCAATTAGTGTGAAAAATATCAGAATCCAAATGACTTGTTTAACTTACGTCATAAAACAATACCTCAGCTATCTAAAAATGATCATGGCAAATTCCTTTAACTGTCTTTGGAGACATCTGAGGTCCATCAGACAACCCATTATTTTATCACATTTACAATGATTTATTCTCCTCATTCAGGCCTGCAGCCCTGGTCTGGCACACGAGTGTGATGGGAACTCCTATCTGAACAGTATCTGTTATCAGTTCAACAGCCAGCTCCAGATCACCTCGAACTTCACACCTGCCTTCCAAGGTATAACGACGAAACTTGAAGACAATTGTTGATAATAATAACATAACCCAAGGGTTTTAGGTATACATTGACTGTTTATTCATGTCATGTTAAATTACATTAGGATTAGGTCACAAAATATTCATTGTGAATAATAAGATTTGGATTACTGAATATGTAAAGAATGTTGTGAGTGTTATCCATCATATACATTTATGTAATTCACTTTCTCTTACAGAATGTACTAAGAAAATAGTGGACCTCGTTTTCCTCTTTGACGGATCAGGAAGCATGACAACGGAGGAATTTGATAAGAGCAAAGGTTTCATAGACAATATCATGACAACCCTAAAAAACTCCTCAATCAAGGTAAACTTCCCTTTAAATGTAATAACTTGAATCATGCTTGTGAGGTTGCTGAACATACATCTGTTTATCTACACTCTTAGAAGAAGCTTCTGGGTTGCCACACCGGCAGAACCTTTCCAGTTCAAACAGGTTCCTTGAGGAACGCCTCTGAAAAGGTTCTTCGAGGAGCCCCTGTGTAAAGTTTCAAACTGGAACCTTTTTGTGATGGGAGGAGTTACATTTTGAACCTTTCTAATAATATATTGTAGAGGTGGCAGCCTATCAGATTGTAGGAGTGGCTTATTGGAGGTGTCGCTTTCGGATGCTTATTTTTGGCCACCCGTTAGTGTAAATGTTTGTACACTGCAAAAAAATAAACTTGAATATTTATACATATAATATTAAGAATATTTACATTTATGTTAACATATAGAAATGTGGCAACTATTCTAACCTCGGGAGTGGCATAGGCTCTTGAGGATCTCATATGCCTATTGATGAAGGTACAAAACTGTCGGTCTAAACCTTAACATGGGATTACAATACAACAGATCAGATGAATAAGAATGACATTTACTCTAACGGGTGACCAAAAAAATATATATGTTAAAGCCACAAGACTACTAAGCCGCGCCTCCACTCCAGGGTTCCTCCAGGAGCCCAATGCTACATTGAACCATTAACCGTTCCTCCAAGAACCAATCAACTAACTGAAGGTGCAAATATGAACCATTGACTAGCAATGGTTCCTTGTAGAACCTCAGGGGTTCCTTGAGGATCTTCAGGGTTCCTCGAGTCACCACTAATTCTAAGAGTGTATGTGCAATACCCATGAATGTCGCTGCATGGAAAGTATGGAATGAAATCAATATTAGTCATCTTTTCCTATTTTTTTAAACCACAGTTTGCAGCAGTTCAGTTCTCATCAAGATCCAGGACTGTTTTCAACTTCAATGACTACAAAGAGGGGAGAGCCTTGACTAATCTTTGGAAAGAAAAGCACATGTCTAGTCTAACCAACACACATCAGGCGATAGACTTTCTTTTGTAGGTCACAGTTGAACATTATTAATCAGTTTTACTTGATGAAAGGTGATTGTGGTGTAAGAAAGATAGCTTGATCTGTTGTTTGTATACATCTAATTCAGGAAAAACATTTTTGAAAACCAAGCCGCCGGCGCCACCGCAGATGCAACTAAAGTACTGGTCATAATAACAGATGGAGATCCCAGTGATACTGATAAAAGGTTTAATTCTATCAACAGAAGTGATGACAAAAACATCATCCGTTTCGTTATTGGGGTAAGTCCTTAAAAGGGGAGAGTCTGTATCCTCCCAACACAACAGCACACAATTGTATGACTAAATTCATTTGAAACTGGTTTTATTACCATAACTACAGCTGGTTGATCACTAGCCAATACATTTTGACGAGGAGGCATGCTCTCCTCCTAGTTGAAACGACCAAAGGCCAATATATTTGCATCTCTGTGAACTTCAAGTGAAATGGTTTGAAAACGTACCTCAATCGAGGGATGGAAGATGTCGCTGTAGTGCTACAGTACTTATCCCACAACAATCTACGGTGAATGAAGAAGATTGAAATACAGCAAGTTTTTTATTAAACTGCCTCGTTCATCCTCATGCTAGTTAGCTAATGCTAAAGCAGCAGTGTTTTTATCTGATCAATTTACCGTCAATTCTCAATTTACCATCCATCCCTAGATTGAGGTACATTTTCGAATAATTTCACTTAAGTTCAGAGGTGCAAATACAGTGGGGCAAAAAAGGATTTAGTCAGCCACCAATTGTGCAAGTTCTCCTACTTAAAGATTAGAGAGGCCTGTAATGTTCATCATAGGTACACTTCAACTATGACAGACAAAATTAGCAAAGAATATTGATAACTTGGAAACTATTGATGTGTGTCTCTGACCATCTCAGTATTGGTTTTAAAATGCTTTCTCCCCCATCTAAAAATGTGTCTGTTCCCCTCTACAACTGCTAGTAAATTTACCAATGATTTTTAATCCTCTGCTAATGATCCTGTTGTGTGACATCACACTGATGATTTGCTGAACAGGTTCAATTACATACGGTATGTCAGGCTACGTTAGGCTCAGCGACACCAGTTAAAACCAAGGATAAACTGTCTGCCAGAGTCTCACCTTGGTTGGATGACCACTCGTTACCCTTTAAAAGTTTTTTTAAAATAAATGCTGAACGTAAAAGGAAAGCCTGCTAACGTCAAGTATTCTATGAGATAATGAAGGATCTGATGAGAAATTACAATGTTGTGATTAAAGATGCAAGATCAAACTACTTCTTTACCCTGATTTAGCAGACAAGATATGTTTATGTCCCTTGCCATTATTTTATATGATTTTATGGAAAGTAGAATATAATTCAATTTAGCAAATTAATTAGAAAGGATATTTTTCCCATTCCAGAGTGAGAGTGCACATATGAAGTGGCTATATCGAGCTTAAAAGTGATCATCTGAAACATGTCCTATAAACTAGATGTATAGTTATTTGGTAACTTTAGTTGTGAATGATACAAACCTTGGAATGCCTTAGAAATCAAAAGATATATGGGCTACATGATGTGACTATAGGCTTTTGATGATTCGAGAAAGTCAAACTTTCGCTCTGTTCCTTGTCTCAGGCTACACTGTTCTCTCACCATATGATCATATTTTCGCTCCATCAATTACAGATTTGATTTACTAATATGTCAAATTAGTTTTGATTTAGAATGGCCCAGGAACAAGGGCAAGACAAAAAATATGCACTCGAATCATCCCAATGCACTCGAATAGAGAAATGGAGGCTACTTTCCGGCTGGTACATTTTTCACTGGCATTGGTCAGGCTACTTCGGCTATTTCACTGAGCGACAGGTGATATTCCTCCCAAACTCTGTATGCTCTTTAACCCTGTTCCTGCAGCTACCCAGTACTTAATTTGGGAAATCAAGTGAAATCTGTTCGGGGACATCGATAGTATGTTTTCACAACGAAACATATTTCATTAAACTGTTGATGCCCCTCTCTGCACACAATGTGAGCTATTCTGTAGCTAAAGGTGATGTGTCTGCCTGTTAATTTAGAAAATATACAAAATTCCCTATTACTAGGCTATTCAAAATCAAATAATAATTCACTATAATTGTAGGCTAACTCAGATTTATATTATAGACCAATTATGTACCAAGATATCTTAAATCAGTATTTTATTTTTTTAATGTGCCTTGTGTAATATGCAGTAGGCAGAGTCATTATTTTCATTACATTTCTTTTTTTGGGGGGGGGACTTGGAAACAACATCCACAACAACTATGTTTTCCACTCACTTTCAACCTGTTGTTGAACTTCTTTCTTCAAATTGATCAATCAAAATGAGGTGAGTTTTAAAACAACATACTGTTGTGATGATAAGTGTTCATTAGCGAGTTAGGTACTACTAACTCATGTCCAAAGTGCATAAGAGATTACTGTGACTCACAGTTATGTAGAGTTTTTCAGTGAACATGGGTGGTTCTGTATAATCCCCAACACCTATTCACTATGGTGTTCCTCAGGGATCAACTCTAGGCCCCCACCTATTTGGCCCCCACCTGACCTCGAGCTGCATGTGAAGGTTGTCCAGACCCGCCTTTACGATATCATCTAAGAAATACATTCCCTTCCGTAATTATTGGGATAGTGAAGCATTTTTTAATTTTAGCTCTATACTCCAAAAGTTTGGATTTGTAATGAAACAGTTACTATGAGGTTAAAGTATAGATTATCAACTTTAATTTGAGGGTTTTTATGTAAATATTGGTTGTGTCATTTAGAAATGACAACACTTTCTATACATACTGCAGTTCCCATATTTCAGGGTAACAAAAATATTGGGATTGGATTGACAGGTGTTTCTGGTTAGTCAGGTGTGTTCCGTGACATCATTTGTGCAGGCACAAGAGAGTTGTCTAGTCTTGAGTCTAGGCTTTGCGTTTGCCTTTGGTGGAAGGAGAACTAAGGATTCCATCTTTAAGGCTTGGTTATGCCCCATTCCATTTATTAGATATTTTACCTCCCTATGAGCCAGGATGCAGCTTGAGATCCTCTGACAGGGCACTGTTGGCCATTCCAAGGTCCAGGTTGAATTTGTATTTTATTCTCCTTCCTCCTGTTTATTACTGTTCTTTTTTAATGATGTGAAGCACTTTGTTACTTGTATTAAAAAGCGCTATACAAATACTGTTTATTATTATTATTGTTATTAGTAGTTTCAAGAGTCCAGTCCAACTTCCCAGTTACGATGTGAATGTTTAAATATCATGCATATTGAAAAGGAAATTAGACTTCACTATAATTCCTGTCCTCAAGTGATATATTTCTTGGCAGGTCAAGAATGTCGATTTGACGAAACTAAAGTCACTAGCATCAGAGCCAAAAGAGAACAACACTTTCCTCATCCAGGACTACAACGGACTAAAAGGAATCCTAGACAACTTACAAAAAAAGATCTTCAACATTGAAGGTACAACTCCAGATTCAGTTGAAATTAGTACTGACTTATTTTTACAGCAAAGTCCCTGTCAACTGAAAGTTGTTATTCATTAAAAAAAACTTGGAAATACTGGTCACCTCCTGAAATATACACCTTACTCAAAACATTCCACAGTAGAAGTATAAATGTATCGCATTTAATATCAGTGTTCCTATATTCTAGGTTCCAAGACTGCTCTGGCTGGAAACTTGACGAAAGAGATGTCTCAGAGTGGGTTCAGTGCTGTCTACGTTAATAAGGTGAGATACACAATAGTATGTCCAGTATGTTTTATCAACTTATTTTAAAAAAAAAAAATGTACTGACCACCATTGCAACTAATGCTTATTAATGAAAATATAACCCATTGTTTTATTTCCTCTACAGGACACCTTGGTTTTGGGCTCAGTGGGATCAAACAACTGGCGTGGATCCCTCTTTGAGACTGAGGGTCAGAGATCAGAGGAAAGGGAAATTCAGGACCCCACATTGGACAAAGACTCCTATATGGGTAATGGAACATTAACTTATGGCTAGGTGTCCCGCTAGCCAGACAACCTCTGGTGAAACTGGAGGGCACGCAATTCAAATAAATAATCGTAAAAATTATGGATATTAAACATTTAGGTACATACAAGTGTCGTATATCGGTTGAAAGCTTAAATTCTTGTTAATCTAACTGCACTGTCCGATTTACAGTAGCCATTACAGCGAAAGCATGCCATGCGATTGTTTGAGGACGGCGCCTCACATCAAAATATTTTTCCACCGGCACAGGTTTCATAAATTCACAAATAGCAAATAAATATTCACTTACTTTTTGAAAATCTTCCTCAGATTTGTCATCCAACGGGTCCCAGATATGTAGTGTCGTTTTGTTAGATAAAATTATTCTTTCCATCCCAAAAAGTCAGTTTAGTTGTCGCCATCGATTTGAGTAATCCACTCGTTCCACATGCAGAGAAAGAAATCTGAAAATCTACCCCCAAATAAGTTTCTATTTACTCCTCAGATACCCTAAAATGTAATCAAACTATAATATTTCTTACGTAAAGAAGTATGTTCAATAGTAAACTTTTTTAGCATGAGCGCGCATACACGAATTTCCAAGACTGTCCCTGTACTAAAAACTGATATTTCTTATTAATTTTGGAAGTTACAAGCCTAAAACCTTGAACTGCTAGCACCCTGTGGAAGCTATAGGAATTGCATCCTGGGAGCTAGAATTGAGTATGCCCCTATACTTTCTATTGTAACAGCATGGACTCTCAAAAATAAAAGTATTCTGGTTGGTTTTTCTTTGGATTGTCTCCTATCATATCTATTGTGTTATATTCTCCTACATTATGTTAACATTTCTACAAATTTCAAAGTGTTTTCTTTCCAATTATACCAATTATATGCATATCCTGGCTTTAGGCCCTGAGCAACAGGCAGTTTACTTTGGGCACGTCATTCAGGCGGAAATTGAGAAAAAGGGCCTAGCCAAAATAAGTTTTAAGCTAAAAAAAGAAATATTGCTCAAAAGGGAATTTGAACAGCTGCACCATCGAGAGCATGACTGGTTGCATCACTGCCTGGTATGGCAACTGCTCGGCCTCCGACCGCAAGGCAGTACAGAGGGTAGTGCGAACAGCCCAGTACGTCACTGGGGCCAAGCTTCCTGCCATCCAGGACCTCCATACCAGGCGGTGTCAGAGGAAGGCCCTAAAAGATGTCAAGGGCTCTAGCCACCCAAATCATAGACTGTTCTCTCTGCTACGGCACGGCAAGCGGTACCAGAGCGCCAAGTCTAGGTCCAAGAGGCTTCTAAACAGCTTCTACCCCCAAGCCATAAGACTCCTGATCACCTAATCAAATGGCTACCCAGAATATTTGCATTGCCTCCCCCTCCGCCCTCTTTTACATCGCTGCTACTCTCTGTTGTTATTATCTATGCAGTCACTTTAATACCTCTACCTACATGAACATATTACCTCAACCAGTACCGGTACCCCCCTGTATATAGTCTCGCTATTGTTATTTTACTGCTGCTCTTTAATTACTTGTTACTTTTATTACTTATTCTTATCCGTATTTAAAAAAACTGCATTGTTGGTTAGGGGCTCATAAGTAAGCATTTCACTGTTGTATTCGGTGCATGTGATGAATACGATTTGATTTGAACAAACAACTTTTTTCAAGGCTCCATTAGTTCAGATGTTTCAGAGAAGGGAGTGGAGTTACAATGCACCTACAGTTCTTTATTGTTCTTATAGGATACTCTGTAGCTGTTGGGAAGAAGAACGAGAACCTTCTATATTTTACCGGAGCACCAAGATCTGAACACATGGGACAGATCCTACTTTTCAACAAGGTTAACAACAACTGGACTGTGGCACAAAGATTGTCTGGAGAACAGGTTGGTGAACATTAGCTATTTCTGTAAGCAACGTGGTATATCAATCAAGTTATACAACAGGGACAGCATGAAACCAGCTTTTGTGGTTACTTCAACGGTTGATTCACTCCTCCGATAGTATAGAGGAACACATTATATCACTTTTTATGTTTACTAATGAGTTCCATTCAAAAACCAGAAGACTTCTTAAAACATTTCAAAACCATTTTTGTATGAATGTAAGTTTGGATTTTCTCAGATGGGCTCCTACTTTGGGGCAGAGCTGTGTTCTGTGGACATAGACTCAGACGGCAACACAGACTTCCTCCTGGTCGGTGCACCAATGTTTCACCAACCACCGAGAGAGGGCAGGATCTACGTCTACATACTAACTGATAAGGTGGGCTGAACTGTGAATCTCTGAACAACAGGTTCAAATGCTGCAATTTGTGGTTGAAAATGTTCATCAGGGACAACGTGATCTGGAGGCCGATATTGATTCATTTGGACATAAATATCCATCCTCTTCAATAACACTGCACAAAAAGACAATGTAATATGGATTTATCTTCATGTGATCTCTACTTTAATAGCTGGAACTGAGGATGGAGATGTACGTTTCAGTGCTGGTTCAGGGTAGATTCGGCTCCTCCATCTCCTCTCTCACAGACCTGAATGGAGATGGGCTGAAGGATGTAGCTGTGGGCGCTCCACTTGAGGACGATCACAGGGGGGCCGTGTACATCTACCTGGGTGAAAAGCTAAAGGGGATCCGCCCTGAATTCAGCCAGGTGAGACAGACGAAGATGGAAATCGTTCAAAAAGGCTCATGACCAAAGAAAACATACATCCCTCCTGGGATATCAATATCAATGCCTTTTCATGAAATGTTTGTCTTCTTACTGCAGCGCATCTCAGCTGCGATGATGAGATCTAAGCTCCAGTTCTTTGGCCAGACAATTGATGGGAAGATGGACCTGGGTGAGGATGGACTGACTGATATCGTAGTAGGAACGTGTGGCACAGTTGTCGTCTTGAGGTACGAGTCCAAAAAAAGGATAAGAAAAGACAGCTGGTTTAAAACGGACAGTAAAAAATATCCCACTAGTGTGGGATCTGCACTGAATGGGGGCTGCGCTCAATGAGGTGTGGGCGGTGCTACCCAACATCGTACAATGTAGGCTAACATCACTGTCTTTACCCTCGATCGCTAACAGGTCCAGACCAGTCCTCAGCATCTCTGCTCATCTCCACTTCCATCCCTCGGAGATCAGCACTGATAACTTTGACTGTCTGGCAAAAGAGACCATTTCCCCTGTGGTGACTTTGACAGCCTGCTTTAACATGGCAGAGGCAACAAAGAGTAAAGCTGGTAAGAACTCTCAGAACTTTTGGAATACTGATGGCTTTGTGCTTTCCAACATAAATTGAGTGATCTGAGACTACATACAATACATGACCAAATGTATGTGGACACCAGCTCATCGAACATCTCCTTCCAAAATCATGGGCATTAATATGAAGTTGGTCCTCCATTTGCTGCTATAGCCTCCACTCTTCTGTGAAGGCTTTCCACTCGATATTGGAACATTGCTGCGGGGACTTGCTTCCATTCAGCCACGAGCATTGGTGAGGATGGGCATTGTTGTTAGACCTGGCTTGCAGTCGGCATTCTAATTCACCCCAAAGGTGTTCAATGGTGTTGAGGTCAGGGTTCTGTGCCTGCCAGTCAAGTTCTTCCACACCGATCTCAACAAACCATTTCTGTATGTACCTCACTTTGTGCACAGGGGCATTGTCATGCTGAAACAGGAAAGGGCCTTCCCCAAACTGTTGCTAAAACATTGGAAGCACAGATTTGTCTAGAATGTAATTGTATGCTGTAGTGTTAAGATTTTCTGGCACTAAGGGGCCTAGCCTGAACCATGAAAAACAGCCCTAAAGCATTGTTCCTCCTACACCAAACTTTACAGTTGGCACTATGCATTCAGGCCGGTAGCGTTCTCCTGGCATCCTGGCAAGCTTTACACCACTCCAGCCGATGCTTGGCATTGCGCTTGGTGATCTTAGGCTTGTGTCTGGCTGCTTGGCCATGGAAACCCATTTTATGAAGCTCCCAACAAACAGTTCTTGTGCTAACGTTGCTTCAAGAAGCAGTTTGGAACTCTGTAGTGAGTGTTGCAACAGAGGACAGACAACTTTTATGCACTTCAGCACTCAGCGATGCCATTCTGTGAGTTTGTGTGGCCTACCACTTCGTGGCTGAGCTGTTGTTGCTCCTAGACATTTCCACTTCACAATAACAGCACTTACAGTTGACCGGTGCAGCTCTAGCAGGGCAGAAATTTGATGACTTGTTGGAAAGGTGGTATGTTGAAAGTCACAGCTCTTCAGTCTCATCTTCTACTTACAATGTTTGTTTATGGAGATTGCATGGCTGTGTGCTCAATTTTATACACCTGTCAGCAATGGGTGTGGCTGAAATAGCTGAATCCACTACTTTGAAGGGGTGTCAACATACTTTTGTATATATAGTGTAATTGTGGCCTTGGTGGTCTAGGTCAGAGCCTCGTTGCATAGCTAAATCACTCTATACAATAAGTGGGTCTTGGTCTCTTTCCAGTCTGAAGACCGGTGGAGGCTGCTGACGGGAGGACGGCTCATAATAATGGCTGGAACGGAGCATACAGAATGGCATCAAACAGATAGAAACCATATTCCGCTCCAGCCATTACCACAAGCCCGTCCTCCCCAATTAAGGTGCCAAAGGTTGTTCCTTGGTGAGGATCTGGGACTCGAGAGTTAAGGTCTTGACTCCATCTCTGCCTTCTACTTTAATGGTGTTCATCAGCAGGTAACCATGAGGTTCAGAACTTCTCTCCCTGATAAGGAAGCCATTTCAGACTCTTGTGTACCTTTCCAGGGGTGCTGAGTGCAGGGATGAACGTCTCCTACACGCTGGATGTGGATCCAGTAAGACAGAGGAGCCGGGCCTTTTACAATGACACGAACAAAGGGGCCAGAAGTCTTCTCTCTACTGTGGAGCTGAGAAAGGAGCAGACCTGCTTCAACCACTCAGTCTACATGACAGTAGGATCAATGAGAAACTGTAGCTATGCAACAATACAACAACCATAATGTCTCTCGGAAGGAGGGGATTTAATGAGTAACATTAACTTGTTAGGTTGTGGAATTCTTATTGAATTGTTATTGTGTATTGATCTTATTCAGTGGTGAGAAGAATAAGGGTTTTTCAGGACTATGGATAGGGAAATGAATGCCACATTTTCTTTTCTTCCAGCAATGCGTAATTGACACATTATCGCCCATAATCATCCAACTTAATTTTTCTCAATCTCAAAGCCAACAAGAGGGTTGTACTGCCATTCTCAATGCTGATAGTCCTACAAAGGCTGTGGTTGAGGTACGAGGATACGTTTTGGGTCTGACTAAAACCTGTTCACTTACAATGATCAACAGTACGAGCATTGACTGTGGACTGAGTATTGTAATTTAGCCAAAGACCTGTGAAAACAGGTCATCTAAACACATTGTCTTGAATTCATCATAGGTGCCCTTTGAAAAGAACTGCAAAGAAAATGAAACCTGTTTGGCAGAGCTTGAGGTGGACTTCAACTTCATGTAAGTGTCTGATAAACAGAGGCCATATAAAGGAACTTGTTTGTAACTATAATGATTACTGTCTGCTCAAAAAAAGCACGTTTTCAGACTGTACGGTCTTGTCTCTCTTATCAGCACATCAACTTTATTAGTGGTGGACCAGAGTTACTTTAATGTGACTATAAGACTGTCCAATCACGGGGATGACTCCTATAACACCAGTCTAACCCTCCTCTACCCTCCTGGCCTCTCATTCTCCACGATGCATCTTCTGAAGGTAATACCGACACCCCTCCATCTATTGTGTAATTCATTCTGATGTTTTCTTCTTGCTCTCGTCTAAACCAGTGTTATTCAAACCTGGAGACCCAAAACATGTTCAGCCAATCAAGGGTTAGATGATTAGTTTAATCAGGGGTGTTCCTCCTGGGCTGGAACAAAAGCTTTCCTTGCTCATCTTGTGGGTCTGCAGAACCAGGATAGAAGAACGTTGATTCAAACATCAGTTTGCCGCCAAACATTTAAATGTTCCCTACATGTGCTAATTATTAATATAATTTAGCAACATATTAAGTGTTGAATGTATTAATTCCTTAAGCTGTTAACAAGCTTGTTTGTTTATTTTACACTATGTCAGTGACTCAGATGTACAAACTGGAATTATTTACACACTTGAAATGGTGTCTGTATTCCATAGTCCACAAGGAGAACAGTGTTCAGCTGTGGTGGTCTGGAAGATGAAATGGACAGAACTACATGCAGTGTCAGCATACCTGTCTACCGTAGTAAAACTACAGTGAGTGATTACTTAGATATACCAGTAAATAATGCTCAACTGTGAATACACTGGTAAAGCTTTAAAATGTTCTTAAATGATAAAGACTCAGAGCTAAAAGCAGTAAGTCACTGTCTTATTGAGTGACAGCTTTGATTTGAGTGATACAGTGCCTTCAGAAGTGATTCAGACCCCTTGACGCTTTGCACATTGTTGTTGTTGTTACAGCCTGAATTTAAAATAGATTAAATTGAGTGTTTTTGTGTATCACTGGCCTACACACAATACCCCATAATGTCAGTGGAATTATGTTTGACATTTTTACAAATGAATTTTTAAAAAAAAAAAATGAAAATCTGAAATGTCTTGACTCATTTAAGCTTAACAAAGGGGTTCAACTAAGTTCAGAAATAAAAATGGGCTTAATAAATCACACATTACATGGACTCACTGTGTGCAATGATGAGTAGAGCATTACTTTATTCATCTCAACTTGGGAAATTGTTTTATCCCAGCATGCATCAATGACTTAAAGTGACAGGACACGCAACAATGACCAACATGGTAAAAAATAAAAAATAAAAAACATTGACAAAAAAAGGCACATGCACCATAATATCCTAAAATTATAATCTGATTCAAGTGCTGTTTTTTTTATCCTACTTTGGGAGAGAAAAAAAAACCTCATAACCGTTAATCAATTAGTCATTAAAAAGCCTCATGGCTGTCGGTAAAAATGACCATCTAAACCTCTCTGTAGAACATCTGGGCAGGCTGCTACTGAAGCTGCTCCTGTGTTGCATTAGAGCCCTGGTGGAGTGGGGGTGTGTCACGTGCAGCTTTTTTGTGAACATGTCCTCCATTGATTCCAGCCTGCTGCCAATTGTAGCACTGTCTTTCTTAATGACTTTGTCAAGCTTGTTTATGTTCTCCTTAGCTAAATTCCCTGTCCAGCACGCAATGGCATAGGTCGCTACACTCGCCACGACATTGCTATAGAACATACGAAGCATTTTGTCACATACTTTAAAAGTCCAAAGCTTCCTTAATAAAGTACATTCTGGATTGTGCTTTTTTGTAGCCACTGAGAATTCTCCTTCCAGTTCAATTTGTTGTCCACTGTTACACCTAAGTACTTATAAGAGTCAACGGTGCCAATCTCTTCACCATTAATAGAAATGGGCTTAAAAACATGTATTTTTCCTCAAATCTACCACTAGCTCCTCGGTCTTCAGTACATTCAGGTCCAAGTAATTGGCCTCACACCACTTCAAAAGGACTCAGTTGTATCCCTGTAAAGACCATTGCCTCCTCTCATAGCAGAGTCAGAGAATTTCTGTAAGTGGTTCAGTTCATTGTGTGAGAAGTCATTTGTGTAAAGGGTAAACACAAAAGGTGACAGGACAGTCCCCTGTGGGCTCCCCATGTTTGTACATATCCGATCTGATACTGCCTGGTTTAGTCTAACGAACTGTGGTCTATTGGTCAGGTAGTTCACAATCCATTTGATTGTGTGTGGGTTTACGTGAATGTCATTTTGGGACAAAATGTGGGGTTGTATGGTATTGAAAGCACTGGAGAAGTCAAAGAACATTGTTCTCGCTACACAGCCAGGCTTCTCCAGGTGCTCATATACTCTAGTGGAGACATAGCAGAACAAGCCACTGGGGTCTTAAGTCTTTCAGTGCAGTCCCTCGTAATTGTTTTGAGATGGGCTCTATGCGGGATGTTTTCCATTTTAGTAGGAATATCTGAGTGTGTTAGGGACAGGTTGAAAATATGCTGCAGTATGAAAGCCAGTTGATTAGCACACACCTTGAGTACTCTGGCTTTAACCCCATCAGGCCCTGCTGATTTACTGGGATTGATCCTCTTCAGCTGCCTCACCACTTGTTTCTTCGAGATGCTCGTGGGCTCAGTGCTTCCCAGATCAGAGTCCAGCACCTCCCCTATCTGCTGTTGCTCCGCTGATAAATCATACTTATCGAATGAATCTGGTAAAAATAAAACGTTTAAAAAAAAACTCTTACCTCATCACTCTGTAGTTACTGTTAACGGTTTTATTCCCACCATATATCCTTAATGTTATTTGCTTGCGTTCTAATGTCAGTATGTATTCATGTTTTGCCTTGCACAATATTATCAGTAGAGAAGATAACATAGTCCGTTATGCATTCAGAGCCCATTAAGATCCTCCTCCCAGTCATCTATAAATGGATTCTAATCTGTACCTTCAAAGCAGATCTGTAGCGCCTCTCCAGTTTCAGGTGTCCATTCGTGAAACACCGCCTGAGTGACATGTTACCTCTGGACCAGTGGGCGGTACTTTGGTAGCAGCTGGACGAGGTCGTTGTCAGATTGTCCAGTGGAGGCAGAGCAGTCGAGCAGTAGGCATCTTTCACGTTGGTGTAGAGAATGTCAATGGTCTTGTCCAGATGAGTTGGAACTTTAACATACTGTTTGAAGGTAGGAAGTGTTGCAAACAGTGGTTGAAATCTCCAGAGATAACAACCGAGTCAGGTGATCGATTGAGTAGGTAATGTGGTGACTTTGTGGATAGTTTTTGTGGTCAGTTAAAAATTTGCAGACGGCGGGATGTAGACAATCACTATGACGCTAGGGAACGCTCTTGGTAAATAGTAGGATCAGCAGCCCACTGCTAATATCTCCACATGAGGGAAACAGACCCTCTTCACTGTGACATGGTTAGTGTGACACCATTGATTGTTTACAGACAGACGCCTCCGCCCTACTTGACCCCGAAAGTACAGAGCTCTTGTCAGCTCTGATTATTGTGAAACCACCTCTACATGGGAATCAGGTATGACCTCCGTTAGCAAAGTTCCCGTAAACCATACCAGACTTGTTTGCCGACGTAATCTCACATATGAAGTCGTTGCTGATAGTTCCTCCGTCTTGATTACAAGCAGAGCGGACGTTTCCCATGATAATAGAGATGATTTCCTCTTGTTTTGTAGTCATACACCTCCCCTGATTCCCCTTTTCCTTGGTTTAATCTCAGTGGGCCTCGAGATCAAACTGGCTGTACGTTATCAAGGTCTCTCTGCACTACCAGAGTGTTTGGTGCACTCCACAGTATCTAAACTCAGAACAGTGATTACTCACCACAAACTGGAAGAACCTTTAAAGAGTCCGACGTGAAGGATATACTGCTTTCCCGGGAACAGGCCCAAATCCCTGTTATTTGCGTGAAGAAGAGACAGAGAAAAAGCATAGTAGTGACTGCATCATGTTATGGGTATATTTGTAATCGTTAAGAACTGTGGAGTTTTTCAGGATAAAAAATCAAATGTAGCTAAGTACAGGAAAAGTCCTAGAGGAAAACATTGTTCAGTCTGTTTTCCGCCAGACACAGAGATTAATTCACCTGTCAGCAGGACAATAACCTAAAACAAGGCCAAATCTACACTGGAGTTGCTTACCAAGAAGACAGTCAATATTCCTGAGTGAGTTACCATTTTGATTTAAATCTATGTGAAAATCTATGGCAAGACCTGAAAGTGTTTTTCTACTAATGATCAACAATAAATTTGACAGAGCTTGAAGGATTATTTTAATAAATGGGAAAATTTTGCACAATCCAGGTGTGGAAATATCTTAGAGACTTACCCAGAAAGACTCACAGAAGTAGTCACTGCTAAAGGTGCTTTTACAAACTATTGACTCAGGGGTGTGAATACTTATGTAAATGAGCTCTCTTTCATTTTCAATAAATTTGCAAAAATAAACCTAAAATCATGTTTTTACTATGTCATTATGGGGTATTGTATGTAGATGGGTGAGCTGTTTTTATTTAATCCATTTTTAATTCAGGCTGTAACTAAATGTGGAATAAGTCAACAGGTATGAATACTCTGAAGGCATGCCTTCTACTTCTTTTCCACTTCCACAGTTATGATCCAATTTCAAATCAAGTCTGACTTTGTCAACGATGCCATTTTCTTTTTCAGGCAGTGTTCACCAGTAAATTCCATATTTTGAATACATACAACTGGAACGACACAATGGAAATGACTGTCATCGGCCTGAGGTAGAAAATATGCTTCCACAATGTGAATTGTGTGAGAGAATCAGTCCAGTAAACACACATTTCCCCATGCAGTCAAAGTATTGAACATACATTGATTAAAACAAACTAGGTTTATACTACCTCAATACCTTCTTCTCAATTAGCTGAAGGACTTCATAGCATTCCATTAATGTACACAAAAAATGCATTTACCTTTGCTTTATTTACAGCGACAATGGAAACTCAACCAACAGTTCCCTAACCCGGACCATCCCTGTTCAATTTGCAGTTGACCTGGTAGCAAAAGCGTAAGTCTTTACAAGCCTATACTTGACATTTTGTTTGAGAATGACTCCATCAAGTTAATTGAATATAATCAAGGTGACTTGTGTATCTTTTTGTTGTTGTTGAAGCCTTCCCCAAGACTCCACCACTTACATGAACTTTACTCTGGAGGACACATCACCTAAAAGACTGGTGAATGTATATGAGGTAAACAATCAGCTGCTATTGCTGTGACTTGAAATTGTGATTCACACGGTGTGGGTGTAATGAGCTAGATCTTTTTATACTAAAACAAAAACATTTTAATGTCTCTGTCGCTCTAGCCTTGCTCATTTGGTAGTTAAGGTTTATGTTTTGTAACAAATGCCTTTGTATAAAATCTCTATACAAATGTTAATATCATTGAGTGATTAAATGTCCCACTGTTTACAGGTGCAGAACTTGGGATTTAACTCTGTACCAGTCACAGTCACATTCACTTTCCCAACTAAGCTTGAGCACAGATTTGAAATGAAGGACTACGAAATATCTGTCTTACAGGTAAACTGTTCATATTTCCTACGAAAATGCTGACGTTTCACTGCCACAATTTCTTTCAATAGGAAACAACCTAATACAAGTTTCCTTTCTTTTTCTTTGAAGAACCACACTCAATGTGGAAAGGTTATCAATTCAACAACAGAGGTGAGTATTCAAATATGGCACTCAATCTTGACATTGTTGGTAACCGATCCAATCAGGTTACAACTCAGTTTAGTAAATCACGTTACTGAAACACACATTTTGCTTCTGGCTGTGTTTACAGTACTGCTCTCCAGAAAAATACTGCAAGTCCATCGAGTGTGAAAGTTTCCTTTTGGAGAAGTTTTTGACAGTTACATTTGTGCTGTCTGGAAATGTTTCCTTCAAGGACCTCGATCAACATGCAAAGGTCTGTATTAAGACAACTTCAACAAATAATGGTACAGAGTAACATGCTAATAATGAGACTGAGACAGCAAACATCTCACTTTTAAATCTTTGTCATAGTTATTCTTTAGCACGCTACACCATTTAAAGCTAGAAACGCCATTCAAACTTTAAAATGTGCAGAGTGGACTTATTGATATATATAAAATTATACTTTTAAACTATTGAGCTTTTTGTCCTCCATCCACTTCCATGGGATTTCTTCAACATTCTAAAGGTTCCATTGTTAGACTTCCATGAATTCCAACATTCTATTATCCAAATCAAGAGATACGGACGTCTTAATAACCGCATCAACTTCACTGTTGACTACGCCATGCAAGTAGCCTAGTAGTTTTTGAACTTTTGTAGGGTTTTTGACTGGTCTTCAAATTGGCAAAATCGTAGCGCAAGTCTTCATCGCAAAAACGTCATAAAAGGCATCTGATTTTATGATATAAACTTGAAGCCCCTGCAAAAGACCAGGAACACGGAAGTATGACGTGGGAATGTGTCACTTGCCTGGCTTATTAGCTGACAAATCAGCTATTTTCCCCAAAGTGTATAGGGTATGACATCTTGGTCTACTTATCTGCTTTTCAAATCTAACATCAGAACATCAAATGATGCAGCTTTGTTAGTTTGTCAACTTTTACAAATTGACATTGACCACTTTCCGAGCATTTTATACCACAATTTAGACATAAACATATGGGTCTACTCCTTCTCTGCTATTTAAATCTGACATCGCACAGCTGTTCTAATAAGAACTACTTTTAGTTTGAACTTTGAAATATCTGGAGTTTTGACCACTTTCCCAACAAGTTAGACTAAGCTCTACGTTTGTCTAACTTCGCTATTTAAATCAGAACACTTCTACTATTACCACAAAATGCTTTTAAAGAATTGAAGCAAGGCACACTTTTATTTAATGTAGTTTGACTAAAAATATCTCACTCTACAGAGCTTGTCATTGCCAAAGAAATTCACTGGGGACAGAGAAACAGTCAACTTCATCAGTTTAGTCAAACTCAGCTATGACAAAAAACGATATGCCCAGACAGCGAGTGACCCAGGGGTAAGTTTCCTGTCAAAAACTTTTCAACAAAGATACAAATATTTCTTGAGCAAAGATTGACAAAAGCATCAATTTTGTAATATTTATTTGCTCATTAGGACAACTCTACAAGCTTCCACCAAACACAGGTAATTCCGTTTGTGGAATTAAACTGATTTACTGCATAAGAGTTGTTTTATAATGCTTGTTTTATCGTAAAACGCGTGGTCTCAAAATGTATTACTCCAGATTGATGTCCAGGCTGAGATCATCATTCATCCACAAAGAGAGCTGATACTAGGGACAGGAGTTGGAGTAGGACTCTTTCTCCTGCTCATCGTCACAATGGCCATGTATACGGTGAGTATCGATGATGCGACAGGACCTTTGCGTCTGCATTGTAAAGGAACAACCCTTTGTTGAACTGTTCAACATCGTCTTTCCCTTTCCACTCAGATGGGATGCTTCCAGAGAAAAAGCCCTGATTATGACGAGAATGAGGGGGAAGAGTGAGCAAGATGACGCTGCTAAGGCTAACAATGTCTATGCTAATGCTTTGGAGAAGCAGCCAAAGAGAGCGGAGGAGTGGAGTCAAAACGTCTCCTTGTGGCTTCCACGCTAGCAATGAGGGGGTAGGGGAGGGACCAAAAGAGAAACAGGATGTGTCAGAGTCAGATGCAGGCTAAAGGAGTAGTAGTCTAAGCAAAAAAAGAGCGATTCAGACTTACCTTATGTTGCTTCCTTATGCACACTGAATATATGTAATTCAACCACCCAAAACCCTTCCACTTGTTGGCCAACAGCTTCACATGGTGTTTTCGTTCAATAAGGTTTTCAGTACACTTATCTAATATTTAAATGGATTGAACTACTGAATGGCAACTTTCAGGATTAATCAAACCATTATACTGAAAAGGGCATACATTCTCTAAGGGGCCTGACTCAAGTTTTAGGAAACAAGTGCCTTTTCTACGCAACTCTCAGTAGTTGGTATACAGACTTTACTTATACAGGTATGCAATAGGCTTTGGAGGCCTGGTTTCCTTGGGCACACTTAATTTAATTAAACAGCTGAAAACCTTCCCACTTGCTGGCCAACAGATTTCCTTGTGGAGTTGTCATTCAATAGGGTTTTCAAAACATTTATCTTAAGCCATCCCTTTAAATACAGTATAGCTTTAATTATACATATAAGCCATCCCTTTAAATACAGTATAGCTTTAATTAGAATTTGTCGACAGACTAGAATACATTGAGAACGTGTTCAGCATATATGGATCAATGAAAAATAGCCATCTAAATATGCATATTCATCTCTATTTCAGCACCAACTGGTATATTTAGGGACATTTTGGGGTTATAAAAAAACTGCTTTAGAGCCTTTAGGCACAATATATATTGATGAATAAAAACAGTGGTTTGATTCATCCTGAAAGTTACCAAATTCAATCCATGAAATTTTGGAAGGTGTAAAAAAATGCAAATAAAAAGTGTACAATAAGTTTTGAATAGTCCTACCCTAATCATAGAGTTGTATGACAGTCCAGCCACAACATGTTGGCTGGGTGAGGGTGGACGCCAACGTTTTGGTTCTTTTTCCCGTCATAGTAAGTGTTTAACTGACTTGCCTAGTTAAATAAAGGTACAAATAAAAAATAAATAAATTGTGCTGGATTTATTACTTGTGCTTTGAGATGATCAAAATGATCAATACTTTAGTTATGTGCCTTTTGTAATGTCTTCATGGTGGCAGCCCAGGTGCAATGTGTGAGATGGTGGAAATCAGATTTTAAAAAGGTATTGACAGCCTAAATTTGCTCTGGTGCAATACATTTCCTCAACAAGTCACAATGTGTTGGACTCCACCTGTGTAAGAAATGTATAGATCACCCACCTTAAATTAACCTGTAAGGATAAATACCCCTCTTTCTGTATGGTCCCACAGTATGATAGAGACTTTCAAAAGAAAGAGCAAGTCAGAGATGTGATTATAGAGAAGCACAAATCTGGGGAAGGGTACACAACCATTTCAACGTCACTGAAAGTCCCTTGAGCTCAGTGCAGTCCGAGTGGAAAAATAAACTACCACGACACATCCTAGATCAGGCCCCCACTTTAAGCTTAGCTGCCTGATAGGAAAGGCACCGAGGGAAGCTACTGTGAGGCCAACTGGGACTCTGAATGAGTTACATTAGTCACAAATAAAAGTTCCCAATCAAATGCATCAGAATCCAAGGCTGTGAGACTTATATAATAAAGTGATGGGGGCCATATACTGTAATTAAAACATTCTAAAGTGCATACAATATAGCAACTCTGCTGGTTCAGCCTTAGAAGCCTAATGACCACCAGATGCATACGCTTTGCTTTTCAACTAGCTATTCGGAGTCTGTGTGTACTTCCATTTGTACCGCTGCACGGTAAACCAACACAGGAGTTAAATATCGACCGCACGTGGTACACAGAACGCACCGCAGCCTAGTGCGGCTCCCCCAACATAGCATTGCGGACTGCTCCTTTAACAATTAATGACTTCCGCCTGAATGCAAAGAGTTTGATGCATCTGGTGGACATAAGGCATAAAGTACTTTTTCGCAGCACTGTACCTTACTATAAGAAAAGAGAAGCACTACATGCAGAGCAGAACTGGTGCAGAATTAGTTTAAATAATTACATTTTCCACATGAGAATAAGAATCAGCTGAGTGTAATAACATTCCATTGTTCACTCATCAAATAAGAGGAAATGTAGTCGGCAGCAGTGGAGGAAGAGGGCAACGGTTAGTTGTTACTAGTTAACTCATTGTTCCAATATGTTACTTTCTGCTTTAATAAAAATGAAATGTCATTCGTTTTTTTAACATTAAATAACCAAATGTACATTTTATTCTGTAAAAAAAACATCAACATGCCTCATCTAAGAAAATCCCTAAACAATTCTCACCAAGACGGACTAGGCTGACAATTCATCAGTAACATTAGCGGTTGCTAAGTAATGATATCAATGGGACACGTTTTATCAAATGGAGTTAAGGAGGGTTGTGTGCACACGCGTGTAATTGTTTTCTTGCATTTTACACAATCATTTTTGCAATGAATTGCTGTTCTGATCTGTTAGCAGGAAAATACACTAGAGCAAAAGCATTCATATGAAGGCCAAGTGTTTGTGTAAGTCTTGGTGTGTAGTCCATTCACCGACAGTGCATACAATATGAGCCATAGTCCAAATGCAGTTACTGTCTGAAGGGAGATTATGTGGGGTCAAGTCTTAAAAAGGTCTTTCAGTGTTTTGTCACCCACGTTGTCACTTTTGCCCCTCATTTGTCCAGATAGTCGCTGTGGTTGTACATCAGTGTTACGTCGAGTGATCCGTACCATCGCTTGGATTGGAAGGTTGTGAACGCCGGGGGTATCCACCTGGACCCGACTCCTACCTGAATTCCCAGAGGGAATGAGATGCTCTCCTGCAGTCTCCTGAGAGTTGGAGTCCGGTGGGGAAGGCTGTGGCCTGAGTCCTGCAGGACTGGACAGTCCAACAGCAGGACCTGATGTTCTCTCAGTAGAGGGGGAGGCCAGAGGGGCAGACGGCTGGTGATTGAGTGAGGGGGGAGGAAGAGGGGCAGACGGCTGGTGATTGAGTGAGGGGGGAGGAAGAGGGGCAAGGTCTTCAAAGGACCACACCACGTCCCAGGTGAAGGTGGACCGTGGTAGGGTGATATCAGCCTGGCAAGGGTCACCAAGTGGCACTGTTACGGATACAAGTATCCTGTGTGTGTGTATTCTCTCCTTCTCCCCTCACAGGTGAAAATCATCACTCCCCAATCAGTCAACAATCATCAATCAGAAGACACACCTCCTCCTGTTTCCTACCCAATCACAGTTCATTTCCCTTGGTTTAAAAACCCCATCAGTTGTTTGCTCTAGAGCTCAATCTCTCTGTAAATGCCATGTCTGTAGATCTCTCTGTGTATTGAGCTATCTTTTGTTTGAGCACCTCCATAGCACTTTGTCATCACCTGTGAGTATTGTTTTTGGTTATGGTGTTTGTTTTCTGGTGGGAAAAGGGGGAACCAAGACAAGTCGCCCATGGGCATACACTACCTGTAGGTAGACTTTGTTAAATACACTAGTTAGAACTGGGCGGACCACCCACTGTATTTTTGGTTAGTTAGTTAGCTGTTGTTAAAGTAGGCTAGTCTAGCTTAGGGGTGTTTTTGAATACTTATAGTTTCTTTCCTTGGGTCCAGCTCAGCCCCTTTTCCTGCTCCCCCCATTACCGTGTGTTTTACAATAAACCCAGAGTTTGACGGTAGATTTGAGTTGTCCTGGTTATTTTGTTCTCACTTTTACTTTGTCACACTTATAATTTGCATGAGTTATGTTACGGGTCTCACTACCATCCCCCCTAGACTGTCGGGCCAAAAGGGATTCGTAACAGGCACGTAAGGCACTAATGGTTCTAATGGATTCACCAACAGCTCATCCCTCAGAACGCTCTCCTCACGCTCACTCTCCGGCTCCTCACGCTCACTCTCCGGCTCCTCACGCTCACTCTCCGGCTCCTCACGCTCACTCTCCGGCTCCTCAACCACCTCCTGGCTCTGCCGCTGCTGTCCTGTGGAAGTAGATCCTCTGGTGATTTTGTCTAAACTGGAACACAGGCCATCACCTCCTGAAAGGTGTCACAACAGATCTGACACACTTCCAACGGTAACGGACACAATCCTGAATATATTTTGATACACACCAAGAGTAAAAAAACTAAATATTTTAGCCAGAAGTAGGTGAGAGAAAATAAGTATAAAAAACATCACGTATCATCCAAGATGGCGTAGCAGTCAGATGTCTTGTCATGTTCATATACACACACACATTATTTTTGTATATATTTTAAATATTTTTCTACCTCAATTTCAACATACTCTCCTGCAACCCACCTCACCCAATGTGGTATAGATCTGCTATTTTCTATACTTTAGAACCGGAAACACCAAAAGAAGCTAGCTAGCTAACTAGTTACTAGCTAGTACATTTACATTTACATTTAAGTCATTTAGCAGACGCTCTTATCCAGAGCGACTTACAAATTGGTGCATTCACCTTATGACATCCAGTGGAACAGCCACTTTACAATAGTGCATCTAAATCTTTTAAGGGGGGGGCTGAGAAGGATTACTTTATCCTATCCTAGGTATTCCTTAAAGAGGTGGGGTTTCAGGTGTCTCCGGAAGGTGGTGATTGACTCCGCTGTCCTGGCGTCGTGAGGGAGTTTGTTCCACCATTGGGGGGCCAGAGCAGCGAACAGTTTTGACTGGGCTGAGCGGGAACTGTACTTCCTCAGTGGTAGGGAGGCGAGCAGGCCAGAGGTGGATGAACGCAGTGCCCTTGTTTGGGTGTAGGGCCTGATCAGAGCCTGGAGGTACTGAGGTGCCGTTCCCCTCACAGCTCCGTAGTCAAGCACCATGGTCTTAAGGTGAATGCACCAATTTGTAAGTCGCTCTGGATAAGAGCGTCTGCTAAATGACTTAAATGTAAATGTAATGTAAATGTCTTGTAGCGGATGCGAGCTTCAACTGGAAGCCAGTGGAGAGAGCGGAGGAGCGGGGTGACGTGAGAGAACTTGGGAAGGTTGAACACCAGACGGGCTGCGGCGTTCTGGATGAGTTGTAGGGGTTTAATGGCACAGGCAGGGAGCCCAGCCAACAGCGAGTTGCAGTAATCCAGACGGGAGATGACAAGTGCCTGGATTAGGACCTGCGCCGCTTCCTGTGTGAGGCAGGGTCGTACTCTGCGGATATTGTAGAGCATGAACCTACAGGAACGGGCCACCGCCTTGATGTTAGTTGAGAACGACAGGGTGTTGTCCAGGATCACGCCAAGGTTCTTAGCGCTCTGGGAGGAGGACACAATGGAGTTGTCAACCGTGATGGCGAGATCATGGAACGGGCAGTCCTTCCCGGGAGGAAGAGCAGCTCCGTCTTGCCGAGGTTCAGCTTGAGGTGGTGATCCGTCATCCACACTGATATGTCTGCCAGACATGCAGAGATGCGATTCGCCACCTGGTCATCAGAAGGGGGAAAGGAGAAGATTAATTGTGTGTCGTCTGCATAGCAATGATAGGAGAGACCATGTGAGGTTATGACAGAGCCAAGTGACTTGGTGTATAGCGAGAATAGGAGAGGGCCTAGAACAGAGCCCTGGGGGACACCAGTGGTGAGAGCGCGTGGTGAGGAGACAGATTCTCGCCACGCCACCTGGTAGGAGCGACCTGTCAGGTAGGACGCAATCCAAGCGTGGGCCGCGCCGGAGATGCCCAACTCGGAGAGGGTGGAGAGGAGGATCTGATGGATCACAGTATCGAAGGCAGCCGATAGGTCTAGAAGGATGAGAGCAGAGGAGAGAGAGTTAGCTTTAGCAGTGCGGAGCGCCTCCGTGATACAGAGAAGAGCAGTCTCAGTTGAATGACTAGTCTTGAAACCTGACTGATTTGGATCAAGAAGGTCATTCTGAGAGATATAGCGGGAGAGCTGGCCAAGGACGGCACGTTCAAGAGTTTTGGAGAGAAAAGAAAGAAGGGATACTGGTCTGTAGTTGACATCGGAGGGATCGAGTGTAGGTTTTTTCAGAAGGGGTGCAACTCTCGCTCTCTTGAAGACGGAAGGGACGTAGCCAGCGGTCAGGGATGAGTTGATGAGCGAGGTGAGGTAAGGGAGAAGGTCTCCGGAAATGGTCTGGAGAAGAGAGGGGATAGGATCAAGCGGGCAGGATGTTGGGCGGCCGGCCGTCACAAGACGCGAGATTTCATCTGGAGAGAGAGGGGAGAAAGAGGTCAGAGCACAGGGTGGGGCAGTGTGACCAGAACCAGCGGTGTCGTTTGACTTAGCAAACGAGGATCGGATGTCGTCGACCTTCTTTTCAAAATGGTTGACGAAGTCATCTGCAGAGAGGGAGGAGGGGGGGAGGATTCAGGAGGGAGGAGAAGGTGGCAAAGCACTTCCTAGGGTTAGAGGCAGATGCTTGGAATTTAGAGTGGTAGAAAGTGGCTTTAGCAGCAGAGACAGAGGAGGTAAATGTAGAGAGGAGGGAGTGAAAGGATGCCAGGTCCGCAGGGAGGAGAGTTTTCCTCCATTTCCGCTCGGCTGCCCGGAGCCCTGTTCTGTGAGCTCGCAATGAGTCGTCGAGCCACGGAGCGGGAGGGGAGGACCGAGCCGGCCTGGAGGATAGGGGGCATAGAGAGTCAAAGGATGCAGAAAGGGAGGAGAGGAGGGTTGAGGAGGCAGAATCAGGAGATAGGTTGGAGAAGGTTTGAGCAGAGGGAAGAGATGATAGGATGGAAAAGGAGAGCGTAGCGGGGGAGAGAGAGCGAAGGTTGGGACGGCGCGATACCATCCGAGTAGGGGCAGTGTGGGAAGTGTTGGATGAGAGCGAGAGGGAAAAGGATACAAAGTAGTGGTCGGGGTCTTGGAGGAGAGTTGCAATGAGGTTAGTGGCAGCATCTAGTAAAGATGAGGTCGAGCGTATTGCCTGCCTTGTGAGTAGGGGGGAAGGTGAGAGGGTGAGGTCAAAAGAGGAGAGGAGTGGAAAGAAGGAGGCAGAGAGGAATGAGTCAAAGGTAGACGTGGGGAGGTTAAAGTCGCCCAGAACTGTGAGAGGTGAGCCGTCCTCAGGAAAGGAGCTTATCAAGGCATCAAGCTCATTGATTAACTCTCCGAGGGAACCTGGAGGGCGATAAATGATAAGGATGTTAAGCTTGAAAGGGCTGGTAACTATGACAGCATGGAATTCAAAGGAGGCGATAGACAGATGGGTAAGGGGAGAAAGAGAGAATGACCACTTGGGAGAGATGAGGATCCCGGTGCCACCACCCCGCTGACCAGAAGCTCTCGGGGTGTGCGAGAACACGTGGGCGGACGAAGAGAGAGCAGTAGGAGTAGCAGTGTTATCTGTGGTGATCCATGTTTCCGTCAGTGCCAAGAAGTCGAGGGACTGGAGGGAGGCATAGGCTGAGATGAACTCTGCCTTGTTGGCTGCAGATCGGCAGTTCCAGAGGCTACCGGGGACCTGGAACTCCACGTGGGTCGTGCGCGCTGGGACCACCAGATTAGGGTGGCCGCGGCCACGCGGTGTGGAGCGTTTGTATAGTCTGTGCAGAGAGGAGAGAACAGGGATAGACAGACACATAGTTGACAGGCTACAGAAGAGGCTACGCTAATGCAAAGAGAATTGGAATGACAAGTGGACTACACGTCTCGAATGTTCAGAAAGTTAAGCTTACGTAGCAAGAATCTTATTGACTAAAATGATACAGTACTGCTGAAGTAGGCTAGCTGGCAGTGGCTGCGTTGTTGACTTTGTAGGCTAGCTGGCAGTGGCTGCGTTGTTGACACTACACTAATCAAGTCGTTCCGTTGAGTGTAATAGTTTCTACAGTGCTGCTATTCGGGGGCTAGCTGGCTAGCTAGCAGTGTTGATTACGTTACGTTGCATTAAAAGAACGACAATAGCTGGCTAGCTAACCTAGAAAATCGCTCTAGACTACACAATTATCTTTGATACAAAGACTGCTATGTAGCTAGCTATGTAGCTAGCTACGATCAAACAAATCAAACCGTTGTACTGTAGTGAAATGAAAATGTGATACTACCTGTGGAGCGAAGCGGAATGCGACCGGGTTGTTGAGTGCGGAAGTTCTATTCGGTAGATGTTGGCTAGATGTTGGCTAGCTAGCAGTGTCTCCTACGTTAAGGACGACAAATAGCTGGCTAGCTAACCTCGGTAAATTAAGATAATCACTCTAAGACTACACAATTATCTTGAATACGAAGACAGCAAAGACAACTATGTAGCTAGCTAACACTACACTAATCAAGTCGTTCAGTTGAGTGTAATAGTTTCTACAGTGCTGCTATTCGGTAGACGGTGGACGTTTGCTAGCTGGCTAGCTGCTGGGCAGATAGCAGTGTAGACTACGTTAGGACGACGAAATACGATAATTGCGCAATTATCTTTGATACAAAGACGGCTATGTAGCTAGCTAAGAAGAAATTGCTAAGATTAGACAAATCAAACCGTTGTACTATAATGTACTATAAGGACAAAAATCCGTTAACCACCTAACTGAGGATCTCAATTTAACCTTGCGCAATACCCTAGATGCAGTTGCACCCCTAAAAACTAAAAAAATGTCTCATAAGAAACTAGCTCCATGGTACACAGAAAATACCCGAGCTCTGAAGCAAGCTTCCAGAAAATTGGAACGGAAATGGCGCCACACCAAACTGGAAGTCTTCCGACTAGCTTGGAAGGATGGTACCGTGCAGTACCGAAGAGCCCTTACTGCTGCTCGATCGTCCTATTTTTCTAACTTAATTGAGGAAAATAAGAACAATCCGAAATTCCTTTTTGATACTGTGGCAAAGCTAACTAAAAAGCAGCATTCCCCAAGAGAGGATGACTTGCACTTTAGCAGTGATAAATTCATGAACTTCTTTGAGGAAAAGATTATGATTATTAGAAAGCAAATTATGGACTCCTCTTTAAACCTGCGTATTCCTCCAAACCTCAGTTGTCCTGAGTCTGCACAACTCTGCCAGGACCTAGGATCAAGAGAGACGCTCAAGTGTTTTAGTACTATATCTCTTGACACAATGATGAAAATAATCATGGCCTCTAAACCTTCAAGCTGTATACTGGACCCTATTCCAACTAAACTACTGAAAGAGCTGCTTCCTGTGCTTGGCCCTCCTATGTTGAACATAATAAACGGCTCTCTATCCACTGGATGTGTACCAAACTCACTAAAAGTGGCAGTAATAAAGCCTCTCTTGAAAAAGCCAAACCTTGACCCAGAAAATATAAAAAACTATCGGCCTATATCGAATCTTCCATTCCTCTCAAAGATTTTAGAGAAGGCTGTTGCGCAGCAACTCACTGCCTTCCTGAAGACAAACAATGTATACGAAATGCTTCAGTCTGGTTTTAGACCCCATCATAGCACTGAGACGGCACTTGTGAAGGTGGTAAATGACATTTTGATGGCATCGGACCGAGGCTCTGCATCTGTCCTCGTGCTCCTAGACCTTAGTGCTGCTTTTGATACCATCGATCACCACATTCTTTTGGAGAGATTGGAAACCCAAATTGGTCTACACGGACATGTTCTGGCCTGGTTTAGGTCTTATCTGTCGGAAAGATATCAGTTTGTCTCTGTGAATGGTTTGTCCTCTGACAAATCAACTGTACATTTCGGTGTTCCTCAAGGTTCTGTTTTAGGACCACTATTGTTTTCACTATATATTTTACCTCTTGGGGATGTTATTCGAAAACATAATGTAAACTTTCACTGCTATGCGGATGACACACAGCTGTACATTTCAATGAAACATGGTGAAGCACCAAAATTGCCCTCGCTAGAAGCATGTGTTTCAGACATAAGGAAGTGGATGGCTGCAAACTTTCTACTATTAAACTCGGACAAAACAGAGATGCTTGTTCTAGGTCCCAAGAAACAAAGAGATCTTCTGTTGAATCTGACAATTAATCTTAATGGTTGTACAGTCGTCTCAAATAAAACTGTGAAGGACCTCGGCGTTACTCTGGACCCTGATCTCTCTTTTGAAGAACATATCAAGACCATTTCGAGGACAGCTTTTTTCCATCTACGTAACATTGCAAAAATCAGAAACTTTCTGTCCAAAAATGATGCAGAAAAATTAATCCATGCTTTTGTCACTTCTAGGTTAGACTACTGCAATGCTCTATTTTCCGGCTACCCGGATAAAGCACTAAATAAACTTCAGTTAGTGCTAAATACGGCTGCTAGAATCCTGACTAGAACCAAAAAATTTGATCATATTACTCCAGTGCTAGCCTCTCTACACTGGCTTCCTGTCAAAGCAAGGGCTGATTTCAAGGTTTTACTGCTAACCTACAAAGCATTACATGGGCTTGCTCCTACCTACCTCTCTGATTTGGTCCTGCCGTATATACCTATACGTACGCTATGGTCACAAGACGCAGGCCTCCTAATTGTCCCTAGAATTTCTAAGCAAACAGCTGGAGGCAGGGCTTTCTCCTATAGAGCTCCATTTTTATGGAACGGTCTGCCTACCCATGTCAGAGACGCAAACTCGGTCTCAACCTTTAAGTCTTTACTGAAGACTCATCTCTTCAGTGGGTCATATGATTGAGTGTAGTCTGGCCCAGGAGTGGGAAGGTGAACGGAAAGGCTCTGGAGCAACGAACCGCCCTTGCTGTCTCTGCCTGGCCGGTTCCCCTTTTCCACTGGGATTCTCTGCCTCTAACCCTGTTACGGGGGCTGAGTCACTGGCTTGCTGGGGCTCTCTCGTGCCGTCCCTGGGGGGGATGCGTCACCTGGGTGGGTTGATTCACTGTTGTGGTCGGCCTGTCTGGGTTCCCCCCCACAACTTGGGTTGTACCGTGTCGGAGATCTTTGTGGGCTATACTCGGCCTTGTCTCAGGATGGTAAGTTGGTGGTTGAAGATTTCCCTCTAGTGGTGTGGGGGCTGTGCTTTGGCAAAGTGGGTGGGGTTATATCCTTCCTGTTTGGCCCTGTCCGGGGTGTCCTCGGATGGGGCCACAGTGTCTCCTGACCCCTCCTGTCTCAGCCTCCAGTATTTATGCTGCAGTAGTTTATGTGTCGGGGGGCTAGGGTCAGTTTGTTTATCTGGAGTACTTCTCCTGTCCTATTCGGTGTCCTGTGTAAATCTAAGTGTGCGTTCTCTAATTCTCTCCTTCTCTCTTTCTTTCTCTCTCTCGGAGGACCTGAGCCCTAGAACCATGCCCCAGGACTACCTGACATGATGACTCCTTGCTGTCCCCAGTCCACCTGGCCATGCTGCTGCTCCAGTTTCAACTGGCCTGGGCCCTAGGACCATGTCCCAGGACTACCTGACATGAGGACTCCTTGCTGTCCCCAGTCCACCTGGCCATGCTCCTGCTCCAGTTTCAACTGACCTGAGCCCTAGGACCGTGCCCCAGGACTACCTGACATGATGGCTCCTTGCTGTCCCCAGTCCATCTGACTGTGCTGCTGCTCCAGTTTCAACTGTTCTGCCTTATTATTATTTGACCATGCTGGTCATTTATGAACATTTGAACATCTTGGTCATGTTCTGTTATAATCTCTACCCGGCACAGCCAGAAGAGGACTGGCCACCCCACATAGCCCGGTTCCTCTCTAGGTTTCTTCCTAGGTTTTGGCCTTTCTAGGGAGTTTTTCCTAGCCACCGTGCTTTTACACCTGCATTGTTTGCTGTTTGGGGTTTTAGGCTGGGTTTCTGTACAGCACTTTGAGATATCAGCTGATGTACGAAGGGCTATATAAATAAATTTGATTTGATTTGATATAATGAAATGTAATCAAATGTATTTAAAAAGTTATACTACCTGCGGACCGAAGTGCAGATGCGACCGCTCGCTCCAACCCGGAAGTGTGTTTACTACCCACCAATGCTACCTGTATGCTCTCATTGGCTGGCCCTCGCTTCATATTCGGTCGCCAAACCCATTGGCTTCAGGTCATCTACAAGTCTTTACTTGGTAAAGCCCCGCCTTATCTCACTGGTCACCATAGCAGCACCCACCCGTAGCACGTGCTCCAGCAGGTATATTTCACTGGTCACCCCCAAAGCCAATTCTTCTTTTGGCCGCCTTTCCTTCCAGCTGCCAATGACTGGAACGAACTACAAAAATCACTGACGCTGGAGACCCATATCTCCTTCACTAACTTTATCCATCAGCTGTCAGAGCAGCTTCCACATCATTACAGCTGTACATAGCCCATTCAAGTACCTCATCCTCGTATTGTTATTTTTTTGCTCCTTTGCACCCCAGTATCTCTGCTTGCACATTCATCATCTGCACATCTATCACTCCCGTGTTTAATTGCTGAATTGTAATTACTTCGCTACTACGGCCTATTTATTGCCTTCCCTCCCTAATCTTACCTCATTTGCAAACGTGGCATATAGTTTTCTATTGTGTTATTGACTGTTTGTTTATCCCATGTGTAACTCTGTTGTTTGTGTCACACTTTTTATCTTGGCCAGGTCGTAAATGAGAACTTGTTCTCAACTGGCCTACCTGGTTAAATAAAGGTGAAATAAAATAAACTACGCAAACTTACAACACAAATGCACTACTTGTAGCATGATGTGTCCGACTGTACCTGGATCTTCGCAGCTGTTACTGATCGCCTGCCCCCCCTCATGGCGGCATGGGCTCAGGCGTAGGAAGAGGGTCCTCAGAACAGAATGGGTTGTGGATGGCTCTGGAGGACAAGTGGTGATGAAATGTCAGTAATATAGTTGCATTTCCCGCAAAGGGACATTTAAAGTATTGTATTGAGTAAAGCAGGCCCTTACC
The DNA here is from genome assembly GCF_021184085.1 of Oncorhynchus gorbuscha. NCBI lineage: Eukaryota > Metazoa > Chordata > Actinopteri > Salmoniformes > Salmonidae > Oncorhynchus > Oncorhynchus gorbuscha. The sequence continues at coordinate 14,475,184 of NC_060190.1, read as the reverse complement.
GGTGAGCGGTGTTGGGTCTGGCACCTCCGGTTTAGGCTCAACTATTGGGGGATAAGGCTGGGTCTGTGTTGGAGGGTCAGGGAGGGTTGTCTGGCTGATGGGGCCTTCAGAGGCTGCGAAAGGGTTTTCCCACTGGCTTCTGAGTCTCAAGCATAGCCTAAACTGAATCAGAAGCTGGTCTATTACAACCAGTGAAATTTCTAGGGGGATCTGGTTGGGTCTGTGTTGGATGGCCGGAAGTGGAGGTCTGTGTGAAGGGGCCGGCAAAGAGGCTACGGAATGGTTTTTCCATGGACTTCTGGGACTCACTGACAGCCTCAACTAAGAATGTCAGTCTCTTGCAGACTGAGAGAGGCTCAGAAAACCGAATGTGGTCTGGGGGACCAATTGCAGTTCTGGGGGATTTGGTTGCATCTGTCTGGGAGGGTCAGGGAGGGTTGTCTGGCTGATGGGGCCTGCAAAGAGGCTAAGGAAGGGTTTTTCCATGGGCTTGTTAGAAGCTGGTTCCTTACAACCTGGGGAGCTTTGGGAGTGTGAGGGAGGGTCGAGAGTAGTCTGGCTGATGATTACTGCAAAAAGGCTGCAGAAGGGGTTTTCCACAGGCTTCTCGGGCTCAAGCACAGCCGTAACATAATACGAAGCCGGCCTTTTACAGCCTGCAGGAGGCGCAGAATCTGAAGGACCAAATGTAGCACTAGGGGAATCTGGTTGGGTCTGTGTGGGAGGTTGGGGAGATGTCTGACTGATGGGGCCTGCAAAGAGGCTGCTGAAGGATGGTTTCAAAGGTTTAGGAGATCCAAGCACAGCTTTAGCTGAATAGTAAGCCGGCCTCTTATAGACTGAAGGAGGATCAGGGGGCCGAATGGAGTCTGGAGGATTTAATGTAGTGCTAGGACGTTCTAGTTGGGTGTTGGGTCTGTATATCAGGGTGGCGAGAGAACTGGGTGATGGGGCCTGCAACGAGGCTGCGGACGGGGTTATCCACAGGCTTGTGGGACTTTAGAACAGCCTTAACTGAATAAGAAGCTAGTCCCTTACATCCTGGGGTGTTGAAGGGCGAATTAGCAGAGTTCTGTATGAGAGGTGTAGTGGAGGTCTGGCTGATCGTCCCCGCAAAGAGACTGCAAAAGGGGTTTTTCACTGGCTTCTGGGCCGTAGAGAAAGCCTCAACTGAATAAGAAGCCTGCCTCTTACTCAGACAAGGATCAGACAAACTAATTGGGTCTGGAGAAACAAATGTAGTGCTGGGGGGATCTGATTGGATCTGTGTGGGGAGTGTGAAGGGTTTTTCTTCAGGCTTCTGGAATCCAAGCACAGCTTCGACTGAATAAGGAACATTTCTCTTGCTGCATGTAGAGTTTAAGGGTGGATCACGAGGGTTTATGGAGTTTCTGGAGGAGGGTTTCTGGAGGAGGGTTTATGGAGTTTCTGGAGGAACTAATGTAGTTGTGGGGGGATCTGGTTGGGTCTGTGAGGTCTGGCTGATAGAGGCTGCAAAGAAGCTACGGAAGGGTTTATCCAGGGGCCTATGGGACCCAAGCACAGCCTCAACTGAATAAGAAACCGGTTCCTTAAAGCCAGAGTTTGGGGGAGGATCAGGAGACCAAACAGACGCTGTAGGAGGGGCAATTTCCTTCTCCACGACCTCAGCTGACACTTCATTCTGATACACGGTGGTACTTTCCTCAGCATGTGGCTCAGAGGGGCATGAGCTGTTGTAAAAGTTTGGCCTGAAATCCAGACAAATGTAGCCAATCAATAAAACACTAGTGAATAACGTTGATTTACTATCAAGTGTAAAATCACATACATACACTACTATGCTAATACACCACTGTGGTGCAGGGGGCTTACTATTCTAACACACTACTGTGGTGCGGGGGGCTTACTATTCTAATACACTACTGTGGTGTGTGGGCTAGTAAAAGAAGGACAATACTACTGTGGTGTGTGGGCTAGTAAAAGAAGGACAATACTCCTTCGTGGGGACATTTCTCAGGTTCCGATGAGGACTTGAGCTATCAAAAGCTTAGGGTTACAATTAGGATTAAGGGTTAAGAAAAATGAATGACAATACATTTTCAGTCCCCACAAGGGCAGTAAAAGAAACATGTGCGCGTGCACTCGTATTCTTAACCTTAGGGGATTCAGAAATATGTCAATGCCAGGCTTTGTCTCCTCAGCTGTCACCGACTCCTTTGTGGCCACTGGCTCCTCCATGCTGATTGGCTTGTCGTTTTTAGCCAGTTCCTCAATGTCCTTGTCCCTCTTCAATGCCTGCATAGGAGACATAAGCCCTAGTTAGTAGAGAATGGTAACAGGGAGCACCAATATGTCAGTCTGTGTAAGAGAAGGAGTGTCTCTCAGGTAGACAGTTACTGACTGCCTCCAGTAGCTGTTTGGTGAGCTCAGTCAGGGGTTCATGGGAAAACCTGCACTGGTCTCCTTGGTAGCACTTCTCGTAAGTATGGAAGAACTTGCAGGGGAAACTGTGGGTATTTGGTCAAGGAAATAAAGACAAAACATCTGCAGCTACCCCTACGACAGCCATTTTGTTGTTAAGTTAGTATTTTGTGATCAAATTTGAAGTTTTTCACAAAATATAACAAGAGGTAGAAGGACAGATACACAAGGAAACTGTACTAAAAACAGTACAGTCATTTCCCCCCCTCACCCACCCAGTGGCAACCACTACATAAGGGACATTTCGAATGAGCTGAGAAAAGGATATTGTGCATGTATATGCAGCTCTCTCCTTTTGAACAGGATCCCTGGACGTAGAATTTACACACTTTGTTGATCGAGTAGTTGACATCCAGAGCATGTTCTAGCTGGCAGTCATCACCCTGCAAAACAAAATAAGTTGGGGTCTCTATAAAAATGGTCAGGCCAGTGACAGTATTTACTGTAAAAGAAGTCAACATAAACATACCTGACTATCATTTGAATATATTGGGTTTAGGTTCAATGACAAGTGCCCATTAATATTGTTACAATTTCTAATCATAAATGACAGAAACCTGCCTTTATGCACTTTCCCCTGAGGAAATGTCGACAGATTAACCTGCCGTCAATCTCCAAAGCATTCTGGTCTTTGAATTCCTTTGTCATGTTCTTCTACCCCTTTCCGGTCAAAGTTTCCTGGAAGATGTTGGAATCAGCTGTGAAAATGTACATTAGACTGAAATCACAGACTTGGGAACCTTAGCGGTAACCGAGCACATCGTAAAGCTACAAATGACATTTCTATGGATATTGACAAGGAAATATGCATGATTTCATTTTGAATTACTAGTGTTAAACGTACATCATTTGGGAACTGTCGTCCACCTCTAAGTGACCGGTCAGTGCCTCGCTTTGACCAATCACCTCTTCTGAGAAAACCGCCCCTCTTGTCACAGCCCTGGCCTCTATTGCTCCACTCGGCGCCCCTGTTGGAACCACCGCCGCCCCTGTTGGAGAAGTCTCTGGGCTGGTTAGTTCCGCGTCCACCCATTCCGGTAAAATCCCCACCCCTCCTGGCAGAGTTTGCCCCTCTGCCTCTGGCCTGGTTGTCAAGTCTCTGCTGCTGGGGCTCCCGTCGCTGCTTCTTCTGCTCCCGTCCTTTCTTCTCGTTTACACCTTGAACATCCTTGATCTGATCAGGATCTGTGGAAAAAGTTAAATTAAATTAATATCCTATACACCTTTTAAAGTCTGAATGCATTGATAATAGTAAAGGGTTAATCCATAAAAACCCACCCTTCTCTGTAGCATGACCTGGGGATGCACCCTCCTTGCTATCACTGTAGAAGTCCAGGTCTCTACTGAAGTCAAAGCCTGGTTGCTCGAAATCACACTTCACTATGTTGTAGTCTCGGGCCACAGAGTCAAACTCTTTATAAGATTGTGATGGGCATTTATGGAGCTTACTTTTCTTGGCCTGACCACACTGCTCCTGTAGAAAAATACAAAAAGGGTAACGTTATAACACAAAATCAAAAGGGGCAATACCAAATGGTAATGTTTGTGGCCTATTTCTATACCAACTTTTTAATCTACAGTAGGGCTCGCCACCACGTTCCTGGAGAGCTACCGTCCTGTAGGTTGTCACCTCAACCGTAATCTGGCGCAGCTCAATCTAATAATTATCTGGTTGATAAACTGAATCAGGTTGGTTACAACTGGGATAGGAGCGAAAACCTACAGGAGAGTATCGCTCCAGGAACAGGTTTGGGGAGGCCTGATCTACAGGTATGTGGTATGCAATTCGCCTAGTAGTACAAAGCACTGCACAAACGCAAGATAGGCATATGTTAGTTAGGCTTATGTCAATGTTTAGCAAAAAAACTTCTCCATCCTGAATTTGCCTATTCAGCATCTGTTTAGTACATGACACATTCACCGGTTGGTCCCCCTTTTTCCTCTTCCTGGGGCCACTCTGACACCTTTGCAATGGCCACTTTCTGGACTTTCTTCACCTCCAGTTTAACTGGTTCCAGTTGCCTTTCATCCCTTTGAAATCTGAGAAATATTGGATACAATCAATTGTCACAGTTGGCTATGTACTCCAATTCAAAGCTGAAACACATGACTATGTTAGTTAACTAGTTACATTAATCCAGCATAGTAAAAGAGACACAGTAGAAATAATGACTACTTGTATTATAGTAGCTTACCTCTCTCTCGGCTCACAAGGCGCCGTGTCAAATTCTTTGTTTGGAAGACTTGAAAAAAGGCTGGTGAATGACATGTTGCTGACATACACTGTCTAGGTCAGTTATATACTGCAGTAGCTTGCTAACGTGCACCTGCACCCCGCTATCTTGACGCTCGCGCACTTCACTTGCAAACGGTTCGTCTTGTTAGATGAGCGAACAGCACAAACATGTTTCCATGACAAGTACTATAATTTCGATTACGAAGCCAGTGCTATCACCAAACAAACAATTCACCAGAGAACGACATTACGTTTTCCTTGCTTATTTCCGAGCACGTGTGCACTTCGTCGCCGCCTAGGGGCCATTGCGTTCCTTCGGAAGTAGTACTTATCGAAGTGCACGTTCTAATCTACAGCATGAGAACATGTTGAAAGATAATCATCAGTCGTATTCATGACACCATTAGGTCTCTGGGCCAAGCTTTGCCTGTATTCCTCTAACCATCATTTGTGTGAAGTACAATTAGTAGGTTGACTGTTTCATGCCACAATCACCAGTCTATTGTTATAGTCAAAATTGGTGACAGATGCCCATCAGTCTTTATAGTCAAAACACTGAGACCAATATGATTACAATGAAGCACATTAACATTACTAACAGGTAAATATAGCACACCTTGGGCACCTTTAAAACATAAATACAATCTAGATAGGAGCTGACCTTCGTTCCTCCACAGTGGAGGCTGTCCCGGTGTCTAGCTCAAAGTCCAGGTCTGGGTGCCGGTTGACGTGACAGTGAGTTGTCTTGTTCCCTCTCTCTGTGTGTTTGTGCTTCTCATTCCTCCAGCTGAACTCTGTGGATCGTCAACGCTGTGTCCCTAGCTGTCCCTTCGCTCCTCTGAACCTCAATATGACACACTGGGCCTCCCTTGCTCTCCTTCTGGTTTTGGGCCTCTCCATCCAGGGGACCCTCTCCCAGGACGCTGAGGAACCTGCACCAGTGGACCCAAGCCAGGCCCCTGTCGACCCCTCCCAGGCAGAGGATGAGGACGAGTGGGGACTGAACTCCGTTAGGGGAGGCTTTGAAGCTGTCAATGGATACTTTGACTCCATGCTGGAGCTTATGGGCGGACGCGATGGAGTGTGCCAGTACCGCTGTCGATATGGTAAGAACATGACCCACTCCTCTGGCTAGCCTATCATACATGTATCATATGCGTGGCATGCCAACGATAGTCAGAGGAGTTCGCGAAACAAGTCCATCTAGATCTAGACCAGGCTTGTGATTAGTTAGCCGAGATAATCTGTTTTGTACAGACCGCTTCCATGTGATCCTAAATTCAAATTGTGTAATGATTATCCAGCAGGTAGAGAGCCATTATAGATTAGGGAGATGGTACACAATGGAGATAAACATAGACATTAAGATTTTCTGAAGTCTTAACATATCCTCATGTTGAAGCCATTCAAACTCTCAAATGCAAGAATGCCGTATAACTGATTAGGGAGAGTTTATACTAGGGATTAATTTTACATTACTAATAACCTTTATCACCTCACATCTGATAATGCACCTTAGTCAGTGGACTATGAGCAAGGAGAGATAGCTGGCAGAGGTAAAGTGTGAAATAGTCAGCGATTCACAGCTAGGCTGTAGTCTTCACCATTGATATATGTCCATGGACTTTACCTGTATTGACCATGGACCCTGTTTTGGTTACCACCATTTATGAACTGATAATCTTCCACAACAACGTCTGTTGTCTGACATAATTTACAGACATCCAACCATTGGGCACACGGGTGAATCAACATCATGTCAATGAAATTACGTTGAACCAATGTGGATTAGACTTTGAATTGACATCTGTGCCCAGTGGGCTACCTTTGCTGAGTTGGTCAATCAAGTGTGAATGGCGATCAAGGTTGGGTTCCGTTCCATTTCAAGTCAATTCAGTCAATTTATGAAGTAAACGGAAATTCCAGTTCCCATTTTCCTCATTGGAATTTAAAAATATAAGTGGAATTCAAATATTCCTCATGGCATTTCTTGAATTGAACTCTAACATTCTTTCTACCTCAGGTAAAGCTGCTCTTCCTCGCCCTGACTACCAGATGCAGGAGCCCAACGGATGCAGCTCCTACTTCCTAGGCCTTCCGGTACCCAATAGTGTATGCATATATAGATGATTGGAAACACACGCACACACACACTTTAATGCTCAGTGAAACATTTCAACAATCAAGTATTTTTATAGAATGCAAATCAAAATAGTACATTGGTCATACAACTCCAATAATATACAGATTGAACAGTGCACATACACTGAGTGTACAAAACATTAGGAACACTGACCAGGTGAACGCTATGATCCCTTATTGTCACTTGTTAAATCCACTTTAATCAATGTAGATGAAGGGGAAGAGACAGGTGCCTCAAGACAATTGAGCTATGGATTGTTTATGTGCTATTCAGACCACGAATGGGCAAGACAAAATATTTAAGTGCCTTTGAACAGGGTATGGTACTAAGTGCCTGGTGCACTGGTTTGAGTGCGTCAAGAACTGCAATGCTGCCGGGTTTTTAAACGCTCAACAGTTTCCTATGTGTATCAAGAATAGTCCACCACCCAAAGGACATCCAGCCAACTTGAGCATTGGAGTCATCATGGGCCAGCATCCCTGTGGAACGCTTTCGACACCTTGTGGAGTCCATGCCCGACAAATGGATGCTGTTTTGAGGGCAAAAGGTGGTGCAACTCAATATTAGGAAGGTGTTCTTAATGTTTTGTACACTCAGTGTATAACACCATCATAGCACGCATGCACACACACTCACCACCCTTGTCCTGTTCCATCAAGGTTGATCTGGGTATCCCTGCCATGACTAAGTGCTGCAACCAGCTGGATATGTGTTACGACACCTGCGGCTCCAACAAGTACCGCTGCGACTCCAAGTTCCGCTGGTGTCTCCACAGCATCTGCTCTGACCTCAAGAAGAGCCTGGGCTTCATGTCAAAGGTCGAAGGTTAGTCAACCTGATGCAGTATACATGGAAAGTTCCACAGTCTGAAAAATGTAGAAGCCGTCAAGCCCTTGATTCCTCAACTCCCTCTCAAAGTCCAGTGCAAGAGGCGCCAATGTCCCTCCCCTCAAACTTTCTCCAATGAACTTTGAGGGGATGCAAGGAATTAAGGATACACTTTCATACAGAGCCACAGATTACACCTACAGTCCTATACCTGAACTTTATTGCACTTTCATCAGGCCTATTGATATTTTGCTCAAGATGTTTAAATAGGCCAGTAATTATCACTCATCCCCATGTCCCTCTTTACCTTCTAGCCTGTGAGACGGTAGCAGACACCCTGTTCAACACAGTCTGGACTCTGGGCTGCAGGCCCTACATGAACAGCCAGAGGGAAGCCTGCCTCTGTGAAGGAGAGGAAAGGGATGAGCTTTAAATTAGGGTTATAGACATACACACACACTCGCATATATATGCACACAACACACACGCACAGCTCTCCTATTCACCAAGTTATATGGGATACGTCACTCCAAATGACTGCTGGAGAGGCGACTTGGCTATTTGTGTAATTTATTTGGTGTGTTTTACTTGGTTTTGTTTAACAGAACAAGTGCTGTATATTTGCAATAATTGTTGGGTTTATTTTTTAAATCTGCAAAAAAAACATGTACTACAATACAATCTTGTATTTTTGTCTTCTTGAGTTGTGGAAAATCTGAGATTGCCATGTGCTTCAGACTGCATCTCTTCCTGATAACAGGGGAACACAGAATGCACACAAATATACTGCACATGAACTTACAAAGATGACTGCCACACATTTTCTATTAAGTTCAAATGTGTTTTGTCTCGCCATAACTTAATTCATGATAAAAAAACAATATTAGCCCCATTACACAGAAATTATACTTTACTCCACTCTTAGTCCTGAGATACAAAGTGAAACAGGACAGGTTCTATAGAAATAGAATCTCGGAATTAAAAATAGTCAGTTTCCTGGCTTTTATAACTAAGACAACCTCCTGGTACTGCCCATGCCATAATAACATAAAAGCAATCTGAACATACAGTACACTGAAAAAAGCTTCAATATGAATCCTCAAAGGATATAGCCAAAAGACAAATCCTAGGGTAGTATTACTATACTGAACAAAAATGTAATAGCACCATGCAACAATTTCTAAGAGTTCATATAAGGAAATAAGTCAATTGAAATAAATTCATTAGGCCCTAACTTGTGGATTTCACATGACTGGGCAGGGGTTTAGCCATGGGTGGGCCTCGGAGGGCACAGGCCCACCCACTTGGCAGCCAGGCCCACCCACAGCCAGGCCCAGGCAATCAGAAAGATTTTTTTCCCCACAAAAGGGCTTTATTACAGACAAAAATGCTCCACAGCACCCCCCACGTTGTCTGCGGTTGTGAGGCCGGTTGGACGTACTGCTAAATTCTCTGACAACAGCTCTGGTGGACATTCCTGCAGTCTGCAAGCTCCCTCAAAACTTCAGACATCTGTGGCATTGTGTTGTGTGACAAAACTATACATTTTAAAGTGTCCTTTCATTGTCCTCTGCACAAGATGCACCTGTGTAATGATCATGCTGTTTAATCAGCTTCTTTATATGACAACTGTCAGGCGTTTCAAACGTAACTTGTTCTGAGACTTGGAGTGGTTGTTCCCCTTGCTCTGCATGGGTAACACTGCTTCGAGGGTGGCTGTTGTCGTTGTGTTCCTGGTTCGAGCCCAGGGAGGAGCGAGGAGAGGGACGGAAGCCATACTGTTACACTGGCAATGCTAAAGTGCCTATAAGAACATCCAATAGTCAAAGGTTAATGAAATACAAATGGTATAGTGGGAAATAGTCCTATAATAACTACAACCTAAAACTTCTTACCTGGGAATATTGAAGACTCATGTTAAAAGGAACCACCAGCTTTCATATGTTCTGAGCAAGGAACTTAAACGTTAGCTTTCTTACAAGGCACATATTGCACTTTTCCTTTCTACTACAACACTTTGTTTTTGCATTATTTAAACCAAATTGAACATGTTGAACATTGAACAAATTGAACATTTAATTTATTTGAGGCTAAATTGATTTTATTGATGTATTATATTAAGTTAAAATAAGTGTTAATTGAGTATTGTTGTAATTGTCATTATTACAAATTAAATAAATAAATAAAAATCAGCTTTTAATTATCTGTATTGAAAAATCAATCGGTTGACCTCTTGAAGCAACATCTCAAGACATCAGTCAGGAAGTTAAAGCTACTTCTTATGGATAGGTAGGAGGGTAGCATCCCACCTGGCCAACATCCAGTGAAATGGCAGAGCGCCAAATTCAAATTACTATAAATATTAAACTTTCGTGAAATCACAAGTGCAATACATCAAAATAAAGCTTAACTTGTTGTTAATCCAGCCAAGGTGTCAGATTTCAAGAAGGCTTTACGGCGAAAGCAAACCATGCTATTATCTGAGGACAGCGCCCAGCACTCAAATGAATAACAAATCATTTTCAGCCAGGGAGTTGCGACACAAGTCATAAATAGTGATATAATATATGCCTTACCTTTGAAAATCTTCTGTTGGCACTCCAAAATGTCCCAGTAACATTACAAATGGTCCTTTTCTTCGATAAATTCCTTCTTTATATCCATAAAAACTCAGTTTAGCTGGCGCGCTTCCGTGAATAATCCACTCGGTTTCCCTCTTACAAAATGCATACAAAATTAATCCCAAACGTTACTAATAAACTTATCCAAGCAAGTCAATCAAGGTTTATAATCAAACCTTAGGTACCCTAATACCAATAATAAACAATACAATTTAAGACAGAGAATCGTTATTGTCTTTACCGGAGATAAACAAAAAGAACACGCTCTCTCGGCCATGCGCTTGGAAACGCTACAGCCAAAATGGGAGCCACTTAGAGAAACTAAAACCTGTCCCTCATTCTTCCAAAAACCAGCCAGAAACTCTTTCTAAAGACTGTTGACATCTAGTGGAAGCACTAGGAACTGCAATTGGGGACAAATTTGCCCTATTATAAAAGTGCCAGGCATTGAAATCAGTGGTATGCTGAATTTTTTTAATGGTCTTTCCTCTGAGTTTTGCCTACCATTTCAGTTCTGTTATACTCACAGACATTATTTTAACAGTTTTAGAAACTTTAGAGTGTGTTCTATCAAAATCTACCAATTATATGCATATCCTAGCTTCTGAGCCTGAGTAGCAGGAAGTTTACTTTGGGCATGCTTTTCATCCGGACGTCAAAATACCGCCCCCTATCCCAAAGAAGTTAAAACTTGATCGCAAATGGGTTTTCCAAATGGACAATGACCCCAAGCATACTTCCAAAGTTGTGGCAAAATGACTTAAGGACAACAAAGTCAAGGTATTGGAGTGGCCATCACAAAGCCCTGACCTCAACCCTATAGAAAATGTGGGGGCAGAACTGAAAAAGCGTGTGAGAGCAAGGGGGCCTACAAACCGGACTCAGTTACACCAGCTCTGTCAGGAGGAATGGGACAAAATTCACCCAACTTATTGTGGGAAGCTTGTAGAAGGCTCCCTGAAAGGTTTGACCCAAGTTAAACAGTTTAAATGCAACGCTACCAAATACTAATTGAGTGTAAGTAAACTTCTGACCCAATGAGAATGTGATGAAAGAAATAAAAGCTGAAATAAATAAGTCTTTATACTATTATTCTGATATTTCACATTCTTAAAATAAAGTGCTGATCCTAACTGACCTAAGACAGGGAATTTTTATGAGGATTAAATGTCAGGAATTGTGAGAACTGAGTTTAAATATTTGGCTAAGGTGTATGCAAACTTCTGACTTAAGTATTCAGACCCTTTGCTATGAGACTCAAAATTGTGCTCAGTTGCATCCTGTTTCCATTGATCATCCTTGAGATGTTTCTACAACTTGATTGGAGTCCAGCAGTGGTAAATTCAATTTATTGGACATGATTTGGAAAGGCACACAACTGTCTATAAAATGTCCCACATTTGACAGTGCATGTCACAGCAAAAACCAAGCCACGAGGTTGAAGGAATTGTCCATAGAGCTCCGAGACAGGATTGTGTCATAGTACAGATCTGGGGAAGGGTACAAAAACATTTCTGCAGCACTGAAGGTCCCCAGGAATACAGTGCCCTCCATCATTCTTAAAATGGAAGAAGTTTGGAACCACCAAGACACTTCTTAGAGTTTGGCTGCCAGGCCAGACTGAGCAATCGGGGGAGAAGGGCCTTGGTCAGGGAGGTGACCAAGAACCCAATGGTCACTCTGACAGAGCTCCAGAGCTCCTCTGTGGCGATGGGAGAACCTTCTAAAAGGACAAACATCTCTGCAGCACTCCACCAATCAGGCTTTTATGGCAAAGTGGCCGGACGGAAGCCACTCCTCAGTAAATACCGATGACAGCCCGCTTGCAGTTTGCCAAAAGGTACCTAAAGACTGACCATGAGAAACAAGATTATCTGGTCTGATGAAACCTAGTTTGAACTCTTTGGCCTGAATGCTAAGTGTCACGTCTGGAGGAAACCTGGCACTATCCCTGCGGTTAAGCATGGCGGTGGCAGCATCATGCTGTGGGGATGTTTTTCAGTGGCAGGGACTGGGATACTAGTCAGGATCGAGGGAAGCAAAGTACACAGAAAGCCTTGATGGAAACCTGCTCCAGAGCACTCAGGACCTCAGACTGGGGGCGAAGGTTCACCTTCCAACAGGACAACGACTGTAAGCACACAGCCAAGACAACGCAAGAGAGGCTTTGGGAAAGGTCTCTGAATGTCCTTGTGTGGCTTAGCCAGAGCCCGGACTTGAACATCTCTGGAAAGACCTGAAAATAGCTATGCAGCAACGCTCCCCATCCAACCTGACAGAGCTTGAGAGGATCTGCAGAGAAGAATGGGAGAAACTCTCTAAATACAGGCGTGCCAAGCTTGTACCCAGTAAAACTCGAGGCTGTAGTCGCTGTCAAATGTGCTTCAACAAAGTACTGAGTAAAGGGTCAGAATACTTACAGTGGGGCAAAAAATGATTTAGTCAGCCACCAATTGTGCAAGTTCTCCCACTTAAAAAAAGATGAAAGAGGCCTGTAATTTTCATCATAGGTACACTTCAACTATGACAGACAAAATTTGAAAAAAAATCCAGAAAATCACAATGTAGGATTTTTTATTAATTTATTTGCAAATGATGGTGGAAAATAAGTATTTGGTCAATAACAAAAGTTTATCTCAATACTTTGTTATATACCCTTTGTTGGCAATGACAGAGGTCAAACCTTTTCTGTAAGTCTTCACGAGGTTTTCACACACTGTTGCTGGTATTTTGGCCCATTCCTCCATTCAGATCTCCTCTAGAGCAGTGATGTTCTGGGGCTGTTGCTGGGTAACACAGACTTTCAACTCCCTCCAAAGATTTTCTATGGGGTTGAGATCTGGAGACTGGCTAGGCCACTCCAGGACCTTGAAATGCTTGGGGTGTTTGGGATCATTGTCATGCTGAAAGACCCAGCCTTGTTTCATCTTCTTCCATCTGCAAGGGCATTGGAGGTTTTCACTCAAAATCTCACGATACATGGCCCCATTCACTCTTTCCTTTACACGGATCAGTCGTCCTGGTCCCTTTGCAGAAATACAGCCCCATAGCATGATGTTTCCAACCCCATGCTTCACAGTAGGTATGGTGTTCTTTGGATGCAACTCAGCATTCTTTGTCCTCCAAACACAACAAGTTGAGTTTTTACCAAAAGGTTCTATTTTGGTTTCATCTGACCATATGACATTCTTCCAATCTTCTTCTGGATCATCCAAATGCCCTCTAGCAAACTTCAGACGGGCCTGGACATGTACTGGCTTAAGCAGGGGGACACGTCTGTCACTGCAGGATTTGAGTCACTGGCGGCTTAGTGTGTTACTGATGGTAGGCTTTGTTACTTTGGTCCCAGCTCTCTGCAGGTCATTCACTAGGTCCCCCCGTGTGGTTCTGGGATTTTTGCTCACCGTTCTTGTGATCATTTTGACCCCACGGGGTGAGATCTTGCGTGGAGCCCCAGATCGAGGGAGATTGTCAGATGTCTTGTATGTCTTCCATTTCCTAATAATTGCTCCCACAGTTGATTTCTTCAAACCAAGCTGCTTAACTATTGCAGATTCAGTCTTCCCAGCCTGGTGCAGGTCTACAATTTTGTTTCTGGTGTCATTTGACAGCTCTTTGGTCTTGGCCATAGTAGCGTTTGGAGTGTGACTGTTTGAGGTTGTGGAAGGTGTCTTTTATCCTGATAACAAGTTCAAACAGGTGCCATTAATACAGGTAACAAGTGATGGACAGAGGAGCATCTTAAAGAAGAAGTTACAGGTCTGTGAGCTTGTTTGTAGGTGACCAAATACTTATTTTCCACCATCATTTGCAAATAAATTAATTAAAAATCCTACAATGTGATTTTCTGGATTTTTTTCTTCTCATTTTGTCTGTCATAGTTGAAGTGTATCTATGATGAAAATTACAGGCCTCTCTCATCTTTTTAAGTGGGAGAACTTGCACAATTGGTGGCTGACTAAATACTTTTTTTGCCCCACTGTATGCAAGTATAATTTCTTTATATTTGTATTATTAATTTGCATCAAAACAAATGCATAAAAACCTGTTTTTGCTTGTCCTTATTGGGTATTATGTGTAGATTGAAAAAAAAAGAAAAAAAAAGTAATAATTTAAAAAAATCTAACTAACAAAATGTGGGAAAAGTCAAGGGGTCTGAATACTTTCCGAAGGCACTGTATATAATTTACACACACACAGCTCAGAGAGGCCCAGCTCATGAGCTTCATCAGTAGCATATTTGAATTTAGAATGGAAAATGAACGTGTCAGTGCAACAAATGAGTGTATCAAACCAAATCTATTAATTCTCTAACCAAACCGAATAATTTCAAACTAAAACATATCGTTCCCGTATCATATCAGAGCCCATGTATCTAGACACCTATCGAATCATCTTGAAAGGTAAAGAAGCACATTCCTAATGTATTTATGTATATGTGGTGAAGTTGTGCTGTTGAGTTTGCGATGTAAGACACATTTCCTGAAAGGGACACACAGTAAATAATTAACACTAAAATAACACATCCTAGATCTGAATGAATGAAATATTCTTATTAAATACGTTTCCTTTACATAGTTGAATGTGCTGACAACAAAATCACACAAAAATGATCAACGGAAATCAAATGTATCAACCCATGGAGGTCTGGATTTGGAGTCACACTCAAAATTAAAGTGGAAAACAACACTACAGGCTGATCCAACATTGATGTAATGTCCTTAAAACAAGTCAAAATGAGGCTTAGTAGTGTGTGTGGCCTCCACGTGCCTGTATGACCTCCCTACAATGCCTGGGCATGCTCCTGATGAGGTGGCGGATGGTCTCCTGAGGGATCTCCTCCCAGACCTGGACTAAAGCATCCGCCAACTCCTGGACAGTCTGTGGTGCAACGTGACATTGGTGGATGAAGCGAGACATGATATCCCAGATGTGCTCAATTGGATTCAGGTCTGGGGAACGGGCGGGCCAGTCCATAGCATCAATGCCTTCCTCTTGCAGGAACTGCTGACACACTCCAGCCACATGAGGTCTAGCATTGTCTTGCATTAGGAGGAACCCAGGGCCAACCGCCCCAGCATATGGTCTCACAAGGGGTCTGAGGATCTCATCTCGGTACCTAATGGCAGTCAGGCTACCTCTGGCGAGCACATGGAGGGCTGTGCGGCCCCCCCAAAGAAATGCCACCCCACACCATGACTGACCCACCGCCAAACCGGTCATGCTGGAGGATGTTGCAGGCAACAGAACGTTCTCCACGGCATCTCCAGACGGTCACATGTGCTCAGTGTGAACCTGCTTTCATCTGAAGAGCACAGGGCGCCAGTGGCGAATTTGCCAATATTGGCGTTCTCTGGCAAATGCCAAACGTCCTGCACGCTGTTGGGCTGTAAGCACATCCCCCATCTGTGGACGTCGGGCCCTCATACCACCCTCATGGAGTCTGTTTCTGGCAGTTTGAGCAGACACATGCACATTTGTGGCCTGCTGGAGGTCATTTATCAGGGCTCTGGCAGTGCTCCTCCTGCTCCTCCTTGCACAAAGGCGGAGGTAGCGGTCCTGCTGCTGGGTTGTTGCCCTCCTCCACATCTCCTGATGTACTGGCCCGTCTCCTGGTAGCGCCTCCATGCTCTGGACACTACGCTGACAGACACAGCAAACCTTCTTGCCACAGCTCGCATTGATGTGCCATCCTGGATGAGCTGCACTACCTGAGCCACTTGTGTGGGTTGTAGACTCCGTCTCATGCTACCACCAGAGTGAAAGCACCACCAGCATTCAAAAGTGACCAAAACATCAGCCAGGAAGCATAGGAACTGAGAAGTGGTCTGTGGTTACCACCTGCAGAACCAATCCTTTATTGGGGGTGTTTTGCTAATTGCCTATAATTTCCACCGGTTGTCTATTCCATTTGCACAACAGCATGTGAAATGTATTGTCAATCAGTGTTGCTTCCTAAGTGGACAGTTTGATTTCACAGAAGTGTGATTGACTTGGAGTTACATTGTGTTGTTTAAGTGTTCCCTTTATTTTTTTGAGCAGTGTATTTGATGTTCTTTGCCCAGATATGCATGTTCAAGGCAAGACATAATGACTCAAACTAATTAACAGGCTTCTAACAAACAAGTTCCAATATATAGGTAGTTGCATTTGACTTATATAATGCTAACCCACTTGTAAGATATTGTTTTGAATGTCAGCTGAAATGCACTAGTTAGTGATGTAATTTTCAGTGCAGACCCACATATAGCTTGCTAGCTAAATAGTGTAAATGTAAGCATGACAGGTAGGGGAATATAAACAAATATCTAAAATAGCCAAATCGAAATAGTCACGTGGCCACTTAAAAGGCGCAAGCATTGCTTGTAATTGTTTACCTCCAGTCTGCCCCTTCTGCTACCCTCGCGCAGGCCTTTATGTGTTCGCCGTCTCATTCTGGATCTTGAGGGTTCAAACAACTTACATGCACACAACCAGAGTCAGAAAATTCTGAGTGCTTTGACTTGGAAATTACTATTGTATATAGTTACATTTGTTAGAACGGCAACTGATCAAACAAACTCGTTTCCAGGCCCCTGCTTCAAGTTAAATTATAGCTTCATAGGATCAAAAATCCAATACTGCCACCAATAGGGCAGAATGCGAAAGTGCATGGAATTGTCCAATACAAAACCAATGGAAGTTGTCCCTGAAAAGTAATGTGAAGCTCAATGGGTTGAAGTTCATTTGAAATATGATACACTACACACTTACAATAGACCGAATATTTTATTCAATTACATATTTACAAAGTGAAAGATCTATAGAAATAGGAGGGCTGACTGCACTGGGGAATGAAACATGGGCAGTTCTTACTTTTAGCTATCAGGCATGACAACTTACAAACATAATGCCGTCAATAGCATTTATCGGATTGATACACATGTACTATATCTAGGGCCAGGAATTTCTCTTGACCACATGACCAGACCAAATAAACTCCACGCCCTTATTTGATTTAGAACAGGTAAATTGTCTCTGGCAGCCAAATACTCCATCTAATTGCAGTACGGTTCTAGAAACATCAAGCCATCTACTTTCATATGCAAAATGTACACTTACTCTGTTATTTAAGCAATAAGGCCCGAGGAGTTGTGGTATATGGCCAATATACCAGGGCTAAGGACTGTTCTTAAGCACGACGTGACATGGAGTGCCTGGATACAGCCCTTAGCCGTGGTATATTGGCCCTACATCAAACCCCAGAGGAGCCTTATTGCTATTATACACTGGTTACCAATGTAATTAGAGCAGTAAAACTAAATGTTTAGTCATACCCATGGTATATGGTCTGATCTACCATGGCTTTCAGCCAATCAGAATTCAGGCCTCAAACCACCCAGTTTATAAAAACGGTTTTAACAGTTGCAGCCGACAGTATCTTTCAGTGACAACGAGTTTGTGGCGTCCATCTTCCGTTTACACACAGGGTTTTGGAGATGCAGATCGGTAATTAGCAAAGGTAGTCGACTCAGTCTTCCATCCGTTTTCCGTAAACAAGCACTGTAACATGGAAATATGGCCGTGTAGGAACCCTTACCCAATAAAGGTGCATTTTTGTCCAACGCTGATATGAAAGATAGTTCCTTATGTTCCAAAATCAGGCCGCAAGTGTTAACGTTTAGTGCAAGGGTCGAGGCTCTTAATTAAATTCCCCCAGCCAGAAGATACTATCATCAATAGGCGCTAAAGGTACTTAGCATATATGAATGTGCTAGATCCTACCCATACCCCACAAAATATCAATAAATTACACTGAAAATAAATTCAATACGAAGCATTTAAGGATGAGGCTAAACTTGAACAAATAATTTTTTTGTGATTACAAATCTATTAAATGGTTGATAGGTAAGAATGTAAGCCAACTGATGTCCATAGGGTCTGGATGGGTCAGCAGCAGGTTCTATTCTAGTGTGCGATGAGCTCATGATGCCAAGTGAAGATCTGCAGAATAGAGAAATAGTTGAGACGAATGACTCGCTATAGAATACAACCGTTCTCTTGAAACAGATGTATTTCTGGTGCTTTTACTTACAACAGCTAGCCATCCTTTGAGGCTGTGTTAGACGTGCCCATCTTCAGGTTGAACTCTTCAAGCTGAGGAACATTTAAGAAATTCAATGTCATTAAAATGCTTTTTGCCGTAACAAGGACAAAAATGTGGATGAATGGTGAACGCTAAGTTATAGGTAGACAAAAGGTCAACATAACCAGGTTCACTAAGATTCATTCAGATTACCCAAGGGAGAACTTCACTTCCATACCAAAGACATTAATTCCAACAATTACAATGCAATACAAAAGTTTTAAAAACATTTTCTTTTAAAAGCACCAACCTTAATTTTTCCTTCATTAATTCTCATGCCACTGGTTGTTTCTCCCCTTGTCTCCTTCTCAGTCTCTGGTTCAGAGAGCAAGCCAGGGCCCGTTATAGCCACTTTCTCCACAGGGTCTGCTAGCAGTTTCTCACCATCTATACTTGCGTCGTCCTCTCCTTCTCTGTCTTTCTCAGCCTTTGGTTCCAAGAGGACCTGAGGGCCCTTTACAGACACTTTCGCCACATGATCTGCAAGCAGTTTCTCATCTTCTAACATAGAACCAGAAAGAGAGGAAGAAACTATGTTGGGCCCTGGTTCAGGGGGAAGCCCAGAGTCATTTGTAGCCACTTGAGGAACCCCTTTCTCTAATGTGTCTGCAAGCAGTTCCTCCCCTTCTGTCATCCCCCCCCCCCCTTCAATCGTGGGTGCTGGTTCAGAAATGGCCTCAGTGCCTTCAGCAGCTGCTTTTGCCTTTGCCAGTTTCCCCCTTGTCAAATAGGTTCTGTGTACCCTTATGAATATCCCTGGGTAGTATATACCTCCTTTTTCCTCTAGTGTTTTCTTTTTTTTCTTTTTCTTGGGCCATGGTTCAGAGGGGTTCCCAGAGTCCTTTGCAGCCTCTAGAAGAGGCACTTTTTCCTTAGTGTCTACCAATGGTCTCTTCCCTTTGTACTGGAAAGCCTTTTTCCTCCTCTTTGCAAAATGCTTCTTCTTCCCTTTAATCTTGCACTGATGCCTCTTTAGACGTCTCATTAGAATCTTCATGAAGATACCTGGATACAACTTTTTTTTCTTGGGACCCATTTCAGAGGGGGCCGCAGTGTACATTGCAGTCACCTGAGGAGCCACTTTCTCTGCAGCATCAGCATGCAGTTTCTCGCCTTCTGGTTCTTTCTTAGGCCCCGTTTCAGATGGTGCCTCCACATTCTTTGCAGCTTCCTGAGGGAGCACTTCTTCAGCAGTGTCAGCATGTAGTTTCTCACCTTCTGGTTCTTTCTTAGGCCCTGTTTCAGATGGTGCCTCCACATTCTTTGCAGCTTCCTGAGGAACCACTTCTTCAGAAGTGTCAGCATGTAGTTTCTCACCTTCTGGTTCTTTCTTAGGCCCTGTTTCAGATGGTGCCTCCAAATTATTTGCAGCTTCATGAGGAACCACTTCTTCAGAAGTGTCAGCATGTAGTTTCTCACCTTCTGGTTCTTTCTTAGGCCCTGTTTCAGATGGTGCCTCCAAATTATTTGCAGCTTCCTGAGGAACCACTTCTTCAGAAGTGTCAGCATGTAGTTTCTCCCAGTCTTTCTTGGGCTCCGGTTCAAAGGGGAAGTGAGGGGCCACTTTCCCTGCTGCTTCTGCAAGCAATCGCTTTCTTTTGCGCTGGTGAACCTTATTCCTCCTCTTCGCAAGCCGTTTCAAATAATACTGGAACTTCCTCAGATGACTGTGATAACTCTTCATGAATATACCTGTGAAGAATATATTGTTTCTCCCCTTTGCTTTAATCTTGGACCCTGGTTCGGGGGGGGACTTCTTTGTCGCTATCTGAGTGGTCAAAACCGCGGGGGACTTCTTTGTCACCATCTGACAGGACACTTTCCCTCGGGCATGCTTCTTTTTCTTTTTCCTGCGGTTTCTAGTGGGTTGGATGTATGTGAATCTCTGACTTAAGACTACTCGAGTGCTGGCAGGCTGGGTGTATGTGTATGTCTGGTTTAAGGCTGTGGTACAATTAGAGTAATATGGGGGGAAGTTGGTGTAGGGTGGATACCCAGGGGGGTTAGGTTGGCGGGGCTTGTTACTAGGCAGCATGGCACCAGCTGGCATGATTCCAGGAAGCATGGTACCAGGGGGCATGATACCAGGGGGCATAATACCAGGGGGCATAATACCAGCGGGCATGGTACCAGCGGGATAACCCCACCCTGGAGGGAAGGCCATGGTGTAGGGGCTGCTGTGGTACGTCATATGAGAGTACTGGGTGGTGGAGTAGGTAGCCATCATAGATGCATGGGGATGAGAAACAGGGCTTATAGGGTCCATGGAGTATGAGTAGAGCTCAATGGAGCGTTCACTGGACTCATCCCCATACCTATACCTCTCAGATCTCTCTCTGTCCCAGTCTCTGGTCCTAGAACGTTTGTCTCCGTCTCTGGTCCTTTGCAGCCACCTGTCTACATCCTTGGCTCTCTCTCGTTTTCTGTCTCTCTCAGATCTGTATCTGTCCCGGTCTTTCTCTCGGCCTCCATCTCTGCTTTTCTCTGGGTCTCTGTCCCTGTCTCTCTCAGATCTGTATCTGCCCCCGTCTCTCCTAGATCTGTCCCGTTCTTTCTCTCGGCCTCCGTCCCAGTCCTCCTCTGGGTCTCTGTCCCCATCTTTATCTCTGTTCCTTTCTGATCTGTTAGTTTCTCTGACTACCGGTATGTCCTTGTCTCTCTCTCTGGTACTAGAGTGTCTGTGCCCGTCTCCCTTTCGGTTTCTCTCAGATCTGTCTCTGTCCTTTTCTCTGGTACTAGAGCATCTTTGCCTGCATCTCTCTCTCGCAGGACTTTCCCCTTCTCTGGCTCTGTCCCTTTTCAAGTCTCCCATCTTTCCATATAGCCTATCATTGGTCCTGTCTGTCAGCCGACCCAACTCCTCAACCCCCAAGTCCAGCCCAACAATCTCCAGCAGGGTCTGCATCCGCTCGTACCGCTGCTCATCCTCAAGCCTCACCTTCTTCTCCTCAAATGGAGAAGACTTGGACCTACTGCTGTAGTCAACATGACCCTCGAGCAGAGTCGGCCAAACTTGTGGTAGCTCCTCGCCCACAATGAGTTGCTCATTTTCGTCGTTGACGATCTTTGAGAGCTTGTTGAGGTCCACTCCTTCATTGAGGACATTGAGGAAGCGCTGGAAGCCTGTGGCTACTATGTCTTTCTCCTGTGTCCTCAGTGAGTGAACTGGCCTCTGAATGGTTGGATTATGTTGTCCATCATTAGCGATCACCTAACAGGAAACATGAAGAAATATAAACAAACTAGTGCTGTGCGATTAACCAACATTTTGATTATGTTCAATTATTTGAATACCATTTAGTTCAATTTTTTTCTGTGAGCTCAATGCGCATAATTTCTCAAGATATCAGATCCAGCCTGAACTGTGCGATGTAGTAGGGAATTGTAGTTTCCAACAGGCCAATATTATACATGGTTTAGCGTATAAAATGTGGTAACTACAATGACCATAATCCATTGCACATCTACTTGTCCGGTCTTTCTTTTATGCCTGCTACTGAAGAGAGAAGAATGCACAATTGCGAGGTGATATAGAGAGCAGCTGTTGCTCTGTGAGCTATCTCTACCTGAAAATACATGATCTAGTTGGTATTCAGCAGTCATAAATGTATGCCTATTCAAAGTATTTACTTTGAAGAACAACAAAATAGCGATTTTGTAAGACAGCATAGGCAGCAGTTCGATAGAGATGAGATGACTTGGAATTAAATAGTCATCAACTAAAACAAATGTAATATACACAACTGAAATATTTTATTAAATTAAAGTAATGTGAATAAACGGTTAATAAGCGATAAGCAGTAATTGGCAGTTACAACCATCATGGTACTTTTATTCATTGTTTTACTCTGTTAGAGCATTCAACTCCCAATGCATTTAATGTTTAAAATCCAAAAAAGCACTAAGCGCTCAGCAGTAAAACAAACAAAATGTGTTTGATCAGCACCGCGCCATCAAATGTTGTTTCATTTACGTATCGCTTATGTGTGCATTTTACACAACCTTTGTGTTATCATGGGCTTGCTATGTTCATCTGATTGTCACAACGAATGTATTTGGTTGCATTTTGTCAAATGCATTTTACTCAGAATGAGTCATTTTGCAATGATTGGCTTTTAGCTGGCTAGCTATGCTACAAGTCCATCTAAATGACTGTTCGCATGCTAGGTAGCAATTGATGCATCAGGTGGCTGACAGGGATAACACTAATATAGCCATGACATTTAAGAAAAAATATATACTTCTAAGAACACAAAAAATATTATGAAGCGTACAAGTAAGTAGGCACTTCATATCCTGCGTATTTGGAATGGGTGTCAATGGGAGAAATCAATTGCATTAATCGGGGGCCATGGTTTTCTTGACTTCCTTATGATACTTTTGCCCATCTCTATGTTTTGTGATGGCATCATACCTCATTGTTGGGAGAGCGTCGTTGGTTCATTAAACCCTTCACTCTCAGTCTCAGAGGATGGGCCTCTTCATTTTCTAGGGGAGCGCTAATCATCAGCTCCAATGCTCGCATCTTGTTTTGTTTCTTCAGCTTGGCAGGAGTATCCTAGAGGAAAATAGAGACAATATTTTAGTATGCGTAATGCAGTAGTCTCTGAATAGTGATCCAAGGTCAGTTTTGATTTAACCCAGACTCTTAATGGCTTTGGGTAACTGATCTTAGAACTGTGTTTGGAGAAAAGGGGGTCTGCTGCTAAGTCCATGTAGTAGAAAAATCAGAATCCAAACATCAGGAAAAAATCTGAGTCATCCTGATGAAGGCTGTTGTAGTCACAACGCATTGGTGGATTTCTTATTTTTGCTATGCATGAGACAAACAATAAAGGCTTTGAAATGTTTTACGCTACACGCTAGTACCTTGATTATTGGCACAAAGGCTTTTTTTGGCATCGTTTACAATCCATCATCAAATTATTTTGGATCTATCAAGGAAAATGTATTCATAACAGTGTTGAGGTAGACTCAGAATTTTATGAAATTCAACCCATTAATTGAAATTTGAATTCAAATAGTTTATAAGCAGAATTTAAAATAAATTAAACAGACATATGCGTCTCAAAACCTTTGACAAATACTTTGTCAAAATCACCTGACATCTCTTACTAAAGAATACAGATACCATTTTAAATGTTAGTTTGATTATAACTTGTTTGTATTTTTGTCATGAAATGTTCACTTCCATTCTGGAGTGTTTAATCTAATGCATTCTGAGAAATGTATGTTTTTCTATCATTACATTGAATAAGACGTAGAGTGAATGATTCATAATTAGAAACAACCTACATAACTAGCTTTGAATATCTCCAGACCACTATAATTATAACTCGTTTTAGGAGGATGAGTTTTTAAAAAAGGAAGTGTTTGAAGAACATGTTCAGCCCAGGGGTCTAGCAGTATAGCCCTTACCCACCTTGCGTCTTATTTCCCGACCCTAGACTGTGCCTGTTTGGTGACACTTTTCCCACGTCGGAGGGACTTTCCGTGGTTGGTAGACAGTTGATTCGCCGAGCAGTGCCCAGACAATAATTCAATTCAATTGATGGATTCTACTCCCCTTCCTTCCAAATCAAACATGGATTCCAATTTCTGTTATTGCTTTGCACGCACACCTCTGTGTTTCCCACCTGTTTGGCTTAACTAATCAGCCTCGCAATACGGGCGACGTGCTGCAACAGACAGGAAGTAGAAATGGAGTGTGTGCGAGCAAACATTTGAGCAAACATTGAAATCCATCTTTGATTAATAGTCATTTCAGCGTGACTTAACTTGAACGCCCGAAGACTGAATGCCACAAGACGGAACGTTAAATAAATGTACTTACACGTTATTAACTGTATACATGACGGCGAGCTTGTAGGGCTACAACATGTCAAACAGTATTAGTCACCATACATGATGTCAACATGAACATAACGATAATTTTTTCTCTAAGGGGAATTCAACCCAAATCTAGATTTTTGCATAAACTATCCCTTTAATTCTGCTTCCTGTGGGGTGTGACCAATTCAAATCCAAAACTTATGGGAATTAATGACCAATTACCAATTCAGAATTGAACCCAACCCTGATGAATAAATACAGAACGAATAGGTACATACCTTATGCAGTAGGTACCGTACCGGTGTTCTTCTGAGCTTACTCAGAATGTCCAGCACCCTCCGTTTAAGAGGTAGGCATATGCGTGAAGACTGGTCCACAACATTACTGTATCTTTGGAATGTTGTATCGTTTACCTTCCTCTGTTTAGACATGCCCTTCACTGTTACGGATGCAGCCTGTGTTTCAGGCATGTCCTTAGCTCTGCGTTTAACTTTTTGCAGAGCAAGAACAGCTTTCTTGCGAGCTATCTTTCCCTCTATGACCTTCAACTCCTTCTTCTTACGAGCGAGTTCCAGGTCCTCCACACTGAGCACCACAGGATCTCCATAAATGTCCCTATCTGTGTCTGGGGAGAAGGGACCACTGCTACCCCTCAATGAGCCTTTGCTCCAGTCTCTGGACGATGGGTACATGATGTAGCTCATAGCAGAGGAAGCACCATACTCCTTCCCACCTTCTCTAGTTCGCCTCATGCTGGAGTATTCACTGTAGGGCTCTCGGGGCATAGCCTGGCCATTGCCTCTCTTCTCAAAGCTATCGTCCCATTGTCCTGAGCTCGGTCCTCCGTACTCCCTCTGCCGACTGTACCTCTCTGATTCTTCATACTCCCTCCTCTGACTGCATGCCTTTGGTTCTCTATACTCCCTCTGGTGACTGTGCTTCTCTGGATCCATTCTGCCAAGGTGCCTGAGCTGGGCTGATACTCCAGGTTCACTGCAGAGAATAAAGAGGTGGTGAACTGTACTGTGTGTCTGGGTGACAACTATATAAACACTAACGTTAAGTATGTGATGAATATAAACATGTTTGCTGTTGATTATGGATGTATTAGATGTTATTTGCCCATAAATGCACGTTTAAGGCAAGACATCACTAAGGACTCAAACAAATTAACAGGCTTCTAAACAAACAAGTTACGTTCCAAAATATACAGTTGAAGTCAGAAATTTACTTACACTTAGGTTGGAGTCATTAAAACTAATTTTTCATCCACTCCACAAATTTCTTGTTAATAAACTGTAGTTTTGGCACGTCTGTTAGGACATCGACTTTGTGCACGACAAGTCATTTGTCCAACAATTGTTTACAGACAGATTATTTCACTGTATCACAATTCCAGTGGGTCAGAAGTTTACATACACTAAATTGACTGTGCCTTTAAACCGCTTGGAAAATTCCAGAAAATTATGTCATGGCTTTAGAAGCTTCTGATAGGGTAATTGACATCATTTGAGTCAATTAGAGGTGTACCTGTGGATGTATTTCAAGCCCTACCTTCAAACTCAGTGCCTCTTTGCTTGACATCATGGGAAAATCAAAAGAAATCAGCCAAGACCTCAGAAAATAAATTGTAGGCCTCCACAAGTCTGGTTCATCCTTGGGAGCAATTTCCAAATGCCTGAAAGCACCATGTTCATCTGTACAAACAATAGTACGCAAGTTTAAACACCAAGGGACCACGCAGCCGTCATACTGCTCAGGAATGAGGCACGTCCTGTCTCCTAAAGATGAACGTACTTTGGTGCGAAAAGTGCAAATCAATCCCAGAACAGCAGCAAAGGACCGTGTGAAGGTGCTGGAGAAAACAGGTACAAAAGTATCTATATCCACAGTAAAACAAGTCCTATATCGACATAACCTGAAAGGCCGCTCAGCAAGGAAGAAGCCACTGCTACAAAACCGCCAGACTACGGTTTGCAACTGCACATGGGGACAAAGAAAGTACTTTTTGGAGAAATGTCCTCTGGTCTGATGAAACTAAAATAGAACTGTTTGGCCATAATCACCATCATTCTGTTTGGAGGAAAAAGGGAGAGGCTTGCAAGCCAAAGAACAAAGACTTTAACCTCCCCACGTCTACCTTTGACTCATTCCTCTCTGCCTCCTTCTTTCCACTCCTCCTCTTTTGACCTCACCCTCTCACCTTCCCCCCCTACTCACAAGGCAGGCAATACGCTCGACCTCATCTTTACTAGATGCTGTTCTTCCACTAACCTCATTGCAACTCCCCTCCAAGTCTCCGACCACTACCTTGTATCCTTTTCCCTCTCGCTCTCATCCAACACTTCCCACACTGCCCCTACTCGGATGGTATCGCGCCGTCCCAACCTTCGCTCTCTCTCCCCCGCTACTCTCTCCTCTTCCATACTATCATCTCTTCCCTCTGCTCAAACCTTCTCCAACCGATCTCCTGATTCTGCCTCCTCAACCCTCCTCTCCTCCCTTTCTGCATCCTTTGACACTCTATGTCCCCTATCTTCCAGGCCGGCTCGGTCCTCCCCTCCCGCTCCGTGGCTTGACGACTCATTGCGAGCTCACAGAACAGGGCTCCGGGCAGCCGAGCGGAAATGGAGGAAAACTCGCCTCCCTGCGGACCTGGCATCCTTTCACTCCCTCCTCTCTACATTTTCCTCCTCTGTCTCTGCTGCTAAAGCCACTTTCTACCACTCTAAATTCCAAGCATCTGCCTCTAACCCTAGGAAGCTCTTTGCCACCTTCTCCTCCCTCCTGAATCCTCCTCCCCCTCCCCCTCCT
This sequence comes from Oncorhynchus gorbuscha, assembly GCF_021184085.1. Taxonomy (NCBI): domain Eukaryota; kingdom Metazoa; phylum Chordata; class Actinopteri; order Salmoniformes; family Salmonidae; genus Oncorhynchus; species Oncorhynchus gorbuscha. Next base: position 14,448,122 of record NC_060190.1, on the reverse strand, counting down.
CCCTCTCTGCAGATGACTTCGTCAACCATTTTGAAAAGAAGGTCGACGACATCCGATCCTCGTTTGCTAAGTCAAACGACACCGCTGGTTCTGCTCACACTGCCCTACCCTGTGCTCTGACCTCTTTCTCCCCTCTCTCTCCAGATGAAATCTCGCGTCTTGTGACGGCCGGCCGCCCAACAACCTGCCCGCTCGACCCTATCCCCTCCTCTCTTCTCCAGACCATTTCCGGAGATCTTCTCCCTTACTTCACCTCGCTCATCAACTTATCCCTGACCGCTGGCTACGTCCCTTCCGTCTTCAAGAGAGCGAGAGTTGCACCCCTTCTGAAAAAACCTACACTCGATCCCTCCGATGTTAACAACTACAGACCAGTATCCCTTCTTTCTTTTCTCTCCAAAACTCTTGAACGTGCCGTCCTTGGTCAGCTCTCCCGCTATCTCTCTCAGAATGACCTTCTTGATCCAAATCAGTCAGGTTTCAAGACTAGTCATTCAACTGAGACTGCTCTTCTCTGTATCACGGAGGCGCTCCGCACCGCTAAAGCTAACTCTCTCTCCTCTGCTCTCATCCTTCTAGACCTATCGGCTACCTTCGATACTGTGAACCATCAGATCCTCCTCTCCACCCTCTCCGAGTTGGGCATCTCCGGCGCGGCCCACGCTTGGATTGCATCCTACCTGACAGGTCGCTCCTACCAGGTGGCGTGGCGAGAATCTGTCTCCTCACCACGCGCTCTCACCACTGGTGTCCCCCAGGGCTCTGTTCTAGGCCCTCTCCTATTCTCGCTATACACCAAGTCACTTGGCTCTGTCATAACCTCACATGGTCTCTCCTATCATTGCTATGCAGACGACACACAATTAATCTTCTCCTTTCCCCCTTCTGATGACCAGGTGGCGAATCGCATCTCTGCATGTCTGGCAGACATATCAGTGTGGATGACGGATCACCACCTCAAGCTGAACTTTGGCAAGACGGAGCTGCTCTTCCTCCCGGGGAAGGACTGCCCGTTCCATGATCTCGCCATCACGGTTGACAACTCCATTGTGTCCTCCTCCAGAGCGCTAAGAACCTTGGCGTGATCCTGGACAACACCCTGTCGTTCTCAACTAACATCAAGGAGGTGGCCCGTTCCTGTAGGTTCATGCTCTACAACATCCGCAGAGTACGACCCTGCCTCACACAGGAAGCGGCGCAGGTCCTAATCCAGGCACTTGTCATCTCCCGTCTGGATTACTGCAACTCGCTGTTGGCTGGGCTCCCTGCCTGTGCCATTAAACCCCTACAACTCATCCAGAACGCCGCAGCCCATCTAGTGTTCAACCTTCCCAAGTTCTCTCACGTCACCCCACTCCTCCGCTCTCTCCACTGGCTTCCAGTTGAAGCTCGCATCCGCTACAAGACCATGGTGCTTGCCTACGGAGCTGTGAGGGGAACGGCACCTCAGTACCTCCAGGCTCTGATCAGGCCCTACACCCAAATAAGGGCACTGCGTTCATCCACCTCTGGCCTGCTCGCCTCCCTACCACTGAGGAAGTACAGTTCCCGCTCAGCCCAGACAAAACTGTTCGCTGCTCTGGCTCCCCAATGGTGGAACAAACTCCCTCACGACGCCAGGACAGCGGAGTCAATCACCACCTTCCGGAGACACCTGAAACCCCACCTCTTTAAGGAATACTTAGGATAGGATAAAGTAATCCTTCTCACCCCCCCTTAAAATATTTAGATGCACTATTGTAAAGTGGCTGTTCCACTGGATGTCATAAGGTGAATGCACCAATTTGTAAGTCGCTCTGGATAAGAGCGTCTGCTAAATGACTTAAATGTAAATAAACATCATCCCAACTGTGAAGCACGGGGGTGGCAGCATCATGTTGTGAGGTTGCTTTGCTGCAGGAGGGCGTGGTACACTTCACAAAATAGATTGCATCACGAGGAAGAAAATGTGGATATATTGAAGCACCATCTCCAGACATCAGTCAGGAAGTTAAAGCTTGGTCGCAAATAGGTTTTCCAAATGGACAATGACCCCAAGCATACTTTCAAAGTTGTGGCAAAATAGCTTAAAGGACAAAAGGCAAGGTATTGGAGTGGCCATCACAAAGCTCTGATCTCAGTCCTATAGACCATTTGTGGGCAGAACTGAAAAAGTGTGTACGCATGTACGAGCAAGGAGGCCTACAAACCTGACTCAGTCACACCAGCGCTGTCAGGAGGAATGGGCTAAAATTCACCCAACTTATTGGGGGAAGCTTGTGGAAGGCTACCTGAAACATTTGACCCAAGTTAAACAATTTAAAAGGCAATGCTACCAAATGCTAATTGTAATATGTAAACTTCTGACCCACTGGGAATGTGATGAAATAAATTAACGCTGAAATAAATCATTCTCGCTGCTATTATTCTGACATTTCATATTCATAAAATAGTGGTGATCCTAACTGGCCTAAAACGGGGATTTTTTTTAATGAGGCTTAAATGTCAGGAATTGAGAAAAACACAGTTTAAATGTATTTGGCTAAGGCGAATGTTAACTTCCGACTTCAACTGTATGTAGCTAACGTTAGCAAATGTTAACTACCTAGCTAGTTTGTAACGTAACTTTCAGAGCAGGCTGGCATATACCTTGCTAGCTAACGTCTGTAAATGCAAGCATGTGAGAATATCGACAAATTCATGAAATTGCCACATTGCACATTTTCCATAATAAGTGGTTGCAAACATTGACTATAGCTAATGGTTGTTTACCTCGATGCTACCCTCGCGCAGGTATTTGTGTTCACCGTCTCATTCTGGATCTTGTGGTGTCAAACAACTAGCATACCAGTCTCTCTTAAAAATCGAGTGCTTTGACTTTCATATAAATGGTATAGATTAGGTTAAATTTGTTATAAAGGCAACTGGTCAACGAACAAACTCGTTTCCTGTCTACATCGTCTATTGTATGATTTCCGCTTCATAGGATCTATACTGCCACCAATAGAACGGAGTGCGAAGAGCATGGCATTTTCTAATTCCAAACCAATGAAAGTTATGCCTGAAAAGAAATGTGAAGCTTAATGCCTTGGTTAAATTACTTTGACATACTCCACACTTACAATATTAGACAAACTTTTATTCAATTAAATATATACAAAGTAAAAGATGATCTATAGACTGAAGTGGGGGAATGAAACACGGGCAGTTTTCTTGCTATCAGGCATGAGAACTGGCAAGCATGTCATCAATGGTCTTTTCATTGCATTGACACACATGTACTATGCCCAGGGCCAGGGGTCTTTCCTAACCACATGACCAGATCAAGTGAACTCCACGCCCTTATGATTTGGTTTATAACGGGAGAGAAAATGCGTTTGCTGAGCAGATATAATAGTAAAGAAAGACCACTGGCCCTACCCATACCACATACAATACAAAACATTACACTGAAAATAGCTTCAACATGAAACTTTGAAGGATGAGGTTAAACTATAACAAATCCTTTGCTAGTGTCATTACAAATCTAGCTTCTTAGGGACCACTTCTTCTACAGTGTCAGCATGTAGTTTCTCCCCATCGATCATTGTTACTCCTTCTGGATCTTGGGCTCCTCTCCAAAGGGGAAATCCTTTACAGCCACCCGAGGAGTCACTTTCCCTGCTGCTTCTGCAAGCAATCACTTTATTTTGTGCTGGTGAGCCTCATTCCGCCTCTTCAAAAGCCGTTTCCTCTTACACATACGCTTCCTTTGATGATTGTGATAACTCTTCATGAAAATACCTGTGAAGAATATTTTGTTTACCCCCTTTGCTTTCATCATTCACCCTGGTTCAGAGGGGGACTTCTTTGTCACCATCTGACAGGATACTTTCACTACATCTTCTGCATATTTCTGTCTCTTCCATGTTTCTCTTTTCACTTTCGCTACGGCTTCTGCATGCTTCTGTCTCTTTTCCTTGCAGTTGCTAGAGGGCTGGGTGTATGTGTATCTCTGAGTTAAGACCAACCAATCAAATTAAATTATTTATAAAGCCCTTTTTCATCAGTAAATGTCACAAAGGGCTTAGACAGAACCCAGTGCTTAGACAATGTGGCCCAGTCCGAAGATACCCCCAGACAGGGCCAACCAGGCAGGATGTAACTGCTTAGGTGAAGTGAAGGCCATCCTCACCTGGAGAATGCTGCTCTTTAGTTAGCTTGTCAACAGTATCAAAAATACATTTTGGATTGTTTTTATTCTCCTCAATCTGTTTGGAAAAGTAGGCTAATTGAGCGGCATCGAGGGCTTTTCGATATTGCGCTTTACTGTCTTCCCAAGCTAGTCGGAAGACTTCCAAATTGGTGGAGCGCCATTTCCGTTCCATTTGTCGGGAAACTCGCTTCAGGGCTTGGGTATTTTCTTTATACCAGGGAGCTAGTTTCTTGTGACAAATGGGGGGGTTACGTAGGAGGGGCAAGACTGATGCAGTGCCGGCAGGCTGGGTAGATGTGAGCTGGAGGTTGCTAGTAGCAGGCTGGGTAGATGTGAGCTGTAGGTTGCTAGTAGGTTGGGTAGATGAGAGCTGGAGGTTGCTAGCAGGCTGGGTAGATGAAAGCTGGAGGTTGCTAGCAGGCTGGGTAGATGAGAGCTGGAGGTTGCTAGCAGGCTGGGTAGATGAGAGCTGGAGGTTGCTAGCAGGCTGGGTAGGTGAGAGCTGGAGGTTGCTAGCAGGCTTGGTGTATGTCTGGTTTAAGGCTGTGGTGCCATTAGAGTAATAAGGGGGGAAGTTGGTGTTGGGTGGATACCCAGGGGGGTTAGGTAGGCGGGGCTTGTTAATAGGCAGCATGGCACTAGCTGGCATGATTCCAGGTGGCATGGTAACAGGGAGCATAACACCAGGAAGCATGGTACCAGGCGGCATGTTACCAGGGGGCATAATACCAGGGGGCATAATACCAGGGGGCATAATACCAGCGGGCATGGTACCAGCGGGATAACCCCACCCTGGAGGGAAGGCCATGGTGTAGGGGCTGCTGTGGTACGTCATATGAGAGTACTGGGTGGTGGAGTAGGTAGCCATCATAGATGCATGGGGATGAGAAACAGGGCTTATAGGGTCCATGGAGTATGAGTAGAGCTCAATGGAGCGTTCACTGGACTCATCCCCATACCTATACCTCTCAGATCTCTCCCTGTCCAGGTCTCTGGTCCTAGAACATTTGTCTCCGTCTCTGGTCCTTTGCAGCCACCTGTCTACATCCTTGGCTATCTCTCGTTTTCTGTCTCTCTCAGATCTGTATCTGTCCCGGTCTTTCTCTCGGCCTCCTTCTCTGCTTTTCTCTGGGTCTCTGTCCCTGTCTCTCTCAGATCTGTATCTGCCCCCGTCTCTCCTAGATCTGTCCCGTTCTTTCTCTCGGCCTCCGTCCCAGTCCTCCTCTGGGTCTCTGTCCCCATCTTTATCTCTGTTCCTTTCTGATCTGTTAGTTTCTCTGACTACCGGTATGTCCTTGTCTCTCTCTCTGGTACTAGAGTGTCTGTGCCCGTCTCCCTTTCGGTTTCTCTCAGATCTGTCTCTGTCCTTTTCTCTGGTACTAGAGCATCTTTGCCTGCATCTCTCTCTCGCAGGACTTTCCCCTTCTCTGGCTCTGTCCCTTTTCAAGTCTCCCATCTTTCCATATAGCCTATCATTGGTCCTGTCTGTCAGCCGACCCAACTCCTCAACCCCCAAGTCCAGCCCAACAATCTCCAGCAGGGTCTGCATCCGCTCGTACCGCTGCTCATCCTCAAGCCTCACCTTCTTCTCCTCAAATGGAGAAGACTTGGACCTACTGCTGTAGTCAACATGACCCTCGAGCAGAGTCGGCCAAACTTGTGGTAGCTCCTCGCCCACAATGAGTTGCTCATTTTCGTCGTTGACGATCTTTGAGAGCTTGTTGAGGTCCATTCCTTCATTGAGGAAGCCTGTGGCTAAAACGTCTTTCTCCTGTGTCCTCAGTGAGTGAACTGGCCTCTGAATGGTTGGATTATGTTGTTCATCATTAGCGATCACCTAACAGGAAACATGAAGAAATATAAACAAACTAGTGCTGTGCGATTAACCAACATTTTGATTATGTTCAATTATTTGAATACCATTTAGTTCAGTTTTTTTCTGTGAGCTCAATGCGCATAATTTCTCAAGATATCAGATCCAGCCTGAACTGTGCGATGTAGTAGGGAATTGTAGTTTCCAACAGGCCAATATTATACATGGTTTAGCGTATAAAATGTGGTAACTACAATGACCATAATCCATTGCACATCTACTTGTCTGGTCTTTCTTTTATGCCTGCTACTGAAGAGAGAAGAATGCACAATTGCGAGGTGATATAGAGAGCAGCTGTTGCTCTGTGAGCTATCTCTACCTGAAAATACATGATCTAGTTGGTATTCAGCAGTCATAAATGTATGCCTATTCAAAGTATTTACTTTGAAGAACAACAAAATAGCGATTTTGTAAGACAGCATAGGCAGCAGTTCGATAGAGATGAGATGACTTGGAATTAAATAGTCATCAACTAAAACAAATGTAATATACACAACTGAAATATTTTATTAAATTAAAGTAATGTGAATAAACGGTTAATAAGCGATAAGCAGTAATTGGCAGTTACAACCATCATGGTACTTTTATTCATTGTTTTACTCTGTTAGAGCATTCAACTCCCAATGCATTTAATGTTTAAAATCCAAAAAAGCACTAAGCGCTCAGCAGTAAAACAAACAAAATGTGTTTGATTAGCACCGCGCCATCAAATGTTGTTTCATTTACGTATCGTTTATGTGTGCATTTTACACAACCTTTGTGTTATCATGGGCTTGCTATGTTCATCTGATTGTCACAACGAATGTATTTGGTTGCATTTTGTCAAATGCATTTTACGCAGAATGAGTCATTTTGCAATGATTGGCTTTTAGCTGGCTAGCTATGCTACAAGTCCATCTAAATGACTGTTCGCATGCTAGGTAGCAATTGATGCTTCAGGTGGCTGACGGGGATAACACTAATATAGCCATGACATTTAAGAAAAAAATATACTTATAAGAACACAAAAAATATTATGAAGCGTACAAGTAAGTAGGCACTTCATATCCTGCGTATTTGGAATGGGTGTCAATGGGAGAAATCAATTGCATTAATCGGGGGCCATGGTTTTCTTGACTTTCTTATGATACTTTTGCCCATCTCTATGTTTTGTGATGGCATCATACCTCATTGTTGGGAGAGCGTCGTTGGTTCATTAAACCCTTCACTCTCAGTCTCAGAGGATGGGCCTCTTCATTTTCTAGGGGAGCGCTAATCATCAGCTCCAATGCTCGCATCTTGTTTTGTTTCTTCAGCTTGGCAGGAGTATCCTAGAGGAAAATAGAGACAATATTTTAGTATGCGTAATGCAGTAGTCTCTGAATAGTGATCCAAGGTCAGTTTTGATTTACCCCAGACTCTTAATGGCTTTGGGTATCTGATCTTAGAACTGTGTTTGGAGAAAAGGGGGTCTGCTGCTAAGTCCATGTAGTAGAAAAATCAGAATCCAAACATCAGGAAAAAATCTGAGTCATCCTGATGAAGGCTGTTGTAGTCACAACGCATTGGTGGATTTCTTATTTTTGCTATGCATGAGACAAACAATAAAGGCTTTGAAATGTTTTACGCTACACGCTAGTACCTTGATTATTGGCACAAAGGCTTTTTTTGGCATCGTTTACAATCCATCATCAAATTATTTTGGATCTATCAAGGAAAATGTATTCATAACAGTGTTGAGGTAGACTCAGAATTTTATGAAATTCAACCCATTAATTGAAATTTGAATTCAAATAGTTTATAAGCAGAATTTAAAATAAATTAAACAGACATATGCGTCTCAAAACCTTTGACAAATACTTTGTCAAAATCACCTGACATCTCTTACTAAAGAATACAGATACCATTTTAAATGTTAGTTTGATTATAACTTGTTTGTATTTTTGTCATGAAATGTTCACTTCCATTCTGGAGTGTTTAATCTAATGCATTCTGAGAAATGTATGTTTTTCTATCATTACATTGAATAAGACGTAGAGTGAATGATTCATAATTAGAAACAACCTACATAACTAGCTTTGAATATCTCCAGACCACTATAATTATAACTCGTTTTAGGAGGATGAGTTTTTAAAAAAGGAAGTGTTTGAAGAACATGTTCAGCCCAGGGGTCTAGCAGTATAGCCCTTACCCACCTTGCGTCTTATTTCCCGACCCTAGACTGTGCCTGTTTGGTGACACTTTTCCCACGTCGGAGGGACTTTCCGTGGTTGGTAGACAGTTGATTCGCCGAGCAGTGCCCAGACAATAATTCAATTCAATTGATGGATTCTACTCCCCTTCCTTCCAAATCAAACATGGATTCCAATTTCTGTTATTGCTTTGCACGCACACCTCTGTGTTTCCCACCTGTTTGGCTTAACTAATCAGCCTCGCAATACGGGCGACGTGCTGCAACAGACAGGAAGTAGAAATGGAGTGTGTGCGAGCAAACATTTGAGCAAACATTGAAATCCATCTTTGATTAATAGTCATTTCAGCGTGACTTAACTTGAACGCCCGAAGACTGAATGCCACAAGACGGAACGTTAAATAAATGTACTTACACGTTATTAACTGTATACATGACGGCGAGCTTGTAGGGCTACAACATGTCAAACAGTATTAGTCACCATACATGATGTCAACATGAACATAACGATAATTTTTTTCTCTAAGGGGAATTCAACCCAAATCTAGATTTTTGCATAAACTATCCCTTTAATTCTGCTTCCTGTGGGGTGTGACCAATTCAAATCCAAAACTTATGGGAATTAATGACCAATTACCAATTCAGAATTGAACCCAACCCTGATGAATAAATACAGAACGAATAGGTACATACCTTATGCAGTAGGTACCGTACCGGTGTTCTTCTGAGCTTACTCAGAATGTCCAGCACCCTCCGTTTAAGAGGTAGGCATATGCGTGAAGACTGGTCCGCAACATTACTGTATCTTTGGAATGTTGTATCGTTTACCTTCCTCTGTTTAGACATGCCCTTCACTGTTACGGATGCAGCCTGTGTTTCAGGCATGTCCTTAGCTCTGCGTTTAACTTTTTGCAGAGCAAGAACAGCTTTCTTGCGAGCTATCTTTTCCTCTATGACCTTCAACACCTTCTTCTTACGAGCGAGTTCCAGGTCCTCCACACTGAGCACCATAGGATCTCCATCAATGTCCCTATCTGTGTCTGGGGAGAAGGGACCACTGCTATCCCTCAATGAGCCTTTGCTCCAGTCTCTGGATGATGGGTACATGATGTAGCTCATAGCAGAGGAAGCACCATACTCTTTCCCACCTTCTCTAGTTCGCCTCATGCTGGAGTATTCACTGTAGGGCTCTGGGGGCATAGCCTGGCCATTGCCTCTCTTCTCAAAGCTATCGTCCCATTGTCCTGAGCTCGGTCCTCCGTACTCCCTCTGCCGACTGTACCTCTCTGATTCTTCATACTCCCTCCTCTGACTGCATGCCTTTGGTTCTCTATACTCCCTCTGGTGACTGTGCTTCTCTGGATCCATTCTGCCAAGGTGCCTGAGCTGGGCTGATACTCCAGGTTCACTGCAGAGAATAAAGAGGTGGTGAACTGTACTGTGTGTCAACTATATAAACACTAACGTTAAGTATGTGATGAATATAAACATGTTTGCTGTTGATTATGGATGTATTAGATGTTATTTGCCCATAAATGCACGTTTAAGGCAAGACATCACTAAGGACTCAAACTAATTAAGAGGCTTCTAAACAAACAAGTTACGTTCCAAAATATACAGTTGAAGTCGGAAATTTACTTACACTTAGGTTGGAGTCATTAAAACTCGTTTTTCATCCACTCCACAAATTTCTTGTTAATAAACTATAGTTTGACACATCTGTTAGGACATCGTCTTTGTGCATGACAAGTAATTTTTCCAACAATTGTTTACAGACAGATTATTTCACTGTATCACAATTCCAGTGGGTCAGAAGTTTACATACACTAAATTGACTGTGCCTTTAAACAGCTTGGAAAATTCCAGAAAATTATGTCATGGATTTAGAAGCTTCTGATAGGGTAATTGACATCATTTGAGTCAATTAGAGGTGTACCTGTGGATGTATTTCAAGCCCTACCTTCAAACTCAGTGCCTCTTTGCTTGACATCATGGGAAAATCAAAAGAAATCAGCCAAGACCTCAGAAAATAAATTGTAGGCCTCCACAAGTCTGGTTCATCATTGGGAGCAATTTCCAAATGCCTGAAAGCACCATGTTCATCTGTACAAACAATAGTACGCAAGTTTAAACACCAAGGGACCACGCAACCGTCATACTGCTCAGGAATGAGGCACGTCCTGTCTCCTAGAGATGAACGTACTTTGGTGCGAAAAGTGCAAATCAATCCCAGAACAGCAGCAAAGGACCGTGTGAAGGTGCTGGAGAAAACAGGTACAAAAGTATCTATATCCACAGTAAAACAAGTCCTATATCGAGATAACCTGAAAGGCCGCTCAGCAAGGAAGAAGCCACTGCTACAAAACCGCCAGACTACGGTTTGCAACTGCACATGGGGACAAGGTGGTCCTGTGTAGCTCAGTTGGTAGAGCATGGTAGAGCATGGCGCTTGTAACGCCAGGGTAGTGGGTTCGATCCCCAGGGCCACCCATACGTAGAATGTATGCACGCATGACTGTAAGTCGCTTTGGATAAAAGCGTCTGCTAAATGGCATATATTATTATTATATTATACAAGGAAAGTACTTTTTGGAGAAATGTCCTCTGGTCTGATGAAACAAAAATAGAACTGTTTGGCCATAATCACCATCATTCTGTTTAGAGGAAAAAGGGGGAGGCTTGCAAGCCAAAGAACATCATCCCAACTGTGAAGCACGGGGGTGGCAGCATCATGTTGTGAGGTTGTTTTGCTGCAGGAGGGCGTGGTACACTTCACAAAGTAGATTGCATCACGAGGAAGAAAATGTGGATATTTTGAAGCACCATCTCCAGACATCAGTCAGGAAGTTAAAGCTTGGTCGCAAATAGGTTTTCCAAATGGACAATGACCCCAAGCATACTTTCAAAGTTGTGGCAAAATAGCTTAAAGGACAAAAGGCAAGGTATTGGAGTGGCCATCACAAAGCTCTGATCTCAGTCCTATAGACCATTTGTGGGCAGAACTGAAAAAGTGTGTACGCATGTACGAGCAAGGAGGCCTACAAACCTGACTCAGTCACACCAGCGCTGTCAGGAGGAATGGGCTAAAATTCACCCAACTTATTGGGGGAAGCTTGTGGAAGGCTACCTGAAACATTTGACCCAACAATTTAAAAGGCAATGCTACCAAATGCTAATTGTAATATGTAAACTTCTGACCCACTGGGAATGTGATGAAATAAATAAAAGCTGAAATAAATCATTCTCGCTACTATTATTCTGACATTTCATATTCATAAAATAGTGGTGATCCTAACTGGCCTAAAACGGGGATTTTTTTAATGAGGCTTAAATGTCAGGAATTGAGAAAAACACAGTTTAAATGTATTTGGCTAAGGCGAATGTTAACTTCCGACTTCAACTGTATGTAGTTGCATTTGTATTCTATAATAACTCCGCTTGCTTGTACGTTATTGTTCTGAATGTCAGCTGAAATGTGCAAGCGTTAGCCAGCTAACGTTAGCAAATGTTAACTACCTAGCTAGTTTGTAACGTAACTTTCAGAGCAGGCTGGCATATACCTTGCTAGCTAACGTCTGTAAATGCAAGCATGTGAGAATATCGACAAATTCATGAAATCGCCACATTGCACATTTTCCATAATAAGTGGTTGCAAACATTGACTATAGCTAATGGTTGTTTACCTCGATGCTACCCTCGCGCAGGTATTTGTGTTCACCGTCTCATTCTGGATCTTGTGGTGTCAAACAACTAGCATACCAGTCTCTCTTAAAAATCGAGTGCTTTGACTTTCATATAAATGATATAGATTAGGTTAAATTTGTGTAAGTCGCTCTGGATAAGAGCGTCTGCTAAATGACTTAAATGTAAATGTTATAAAGGCAACTGGTCAACGAACAAACTCGTTTCCTGTCTACATCGTCTATTGTTCTATGATTTCCGCTTCATAGGATCTATACTGCCACCAATAGAACGGAGTGCGAAGAGCATGGCATTTTCTAATTCCAAACCAATGAAAGTTATGACTGAAAAGAAATGTGAAGCTTAATGCCTTGGTTACATTACTTTGACATACTCCACACTTACAATATTAGACAATCTTTTATTCAATTAAATATATACAAAGTAAAAGATGATCTATAGACTGAAGTGGGGGAATGAAACACGGGCAGTTTTCTTGCTATCAGGCATGAGAACTTGCAAGCATGTCATCAATGGTCTTTTCATTGCATTGACACACATGTACTATGCCCAGGGCCAGGGGTCTTTCCTAACCACATGACCAGATCAAGTGAACTCCACGCCCTTATGATTTGGTTTATAACGGGAGAGAAAATGCGTTTGCTGAGCAGATATAATAGTAAAGAAAGACCACTGGCCCTACCCATACCACATACAATACAAAACATTACACTGAAAATAGCTTCAACATGAAACTTTGAAGGATGAGGTTAAACTATAACAAATCCTTTGCTAGTGTCATTACAAATCTAGCTTCTTAGGGACCACTTCTTCTACAGTGTCAGCATGTAGTTTCTCCCCATCGATCATTGTTACTCCTTCTGGATCTTGGGCTCCTCTCCAAAAGGGAAATCCTTTACAGCCACCCGAGGAGTCACTTTCCCTGCTGCTTCTGCAAGCAATCACTTTATTTTGTGCTGGTGAGCCTCATTCCGCCTCTTCAAAAGCCGTTTCCTCTTACACATACGCTTCCTTTGATGATTGTGATAACTCTGCATGAAAATACCTGTGAAGAATACATTGTTTACCCCCTTTGCTTTCGTCATTCACCCTGGTTCAGAGGGGGACTTCTTTGTCACCATCTGACAGGATACTTTCACTACATCTTCTGCATATTTCTGTCTCTTCCATGTTTCTCTTTTCACTTTCGCTACGGCTTCTGCATGCTTCTGTCTCTTTTCCTTGCAGTTGCTAGAGGGCTGGGTGTATTTTTTCCTAGCCACCGTGCTTTTACACCTGCATTGTTTGCTGTTTGGGGTTTTAGGCTGGGTTTCTGTACAGCACTTTGAGATATCAGCTGATGTACGAAGGGCTATATAAATAAATTTGATTTGATTTGTATCTCTGAGTTAAGACCAACCAATCAAATTAATTTATTTATAAAGCCCTTTTTCATCAGTAAATGTCACAAAGGGCTTAGACAGAACCCAGTGCTTAGACAATGTGGCCCAGTCCGAAGATACCCCCAGACAGGGCCAACCAGGCAGGATGTAACTGCTTAGGTGAAGTGAAGGCCATCCTCACTTGGAGAATGCTGCTCTTTAGTTAGCTTGTCAACAGTATCAAAAATACATTTTGGATTGTTTTTATTCTCCTCAATCTGTTTGGAAAAGTAGGCTAAACGAGCGGCCTTGAGGGCTTTTCGATATTGCGCTTTACTGTCGTTCCAAGCTAGTCGGAAGACTTCCAAATTGGTGGAGCGCCATTTCCGTTCCATTTGTCGGGAAACTCGCTTCAGGGCTTTGCTATTTTCTTTAAACCAGGGAGCTAGTTTCTTGTGACAAATGGGGGGGTTACGTAGGAGGGGCAAGACTGCTGCAGTGCCGGCAGGCTGGGTAGATGTGAGCTGGAGGTTGCTAGTAGCAGGCTGGGTAGATGTGAGCTGGAGGTTGCTAGTAGCAGGCTGGGTAGATGTGAGCTGGAGGTTGCTAGTAGCAGGCTGGGTAGATGTGAGCTGTAGGTTGCTAGTAGGTTGGGTAGATGAGAGCTGGAGGTTGCTAGCAGGCTGGGTAGATGAAAGCTGGAGGTTGCTAGCAGGCTGGGTAGATGAGAGCTGGAGGTTGCTAGCAGGCTTGGTAGATGAGAGCTGGAGGTTGCTAGCAGGCTGGGTAGATGAGAGCTGGAGGTTGCTAGCAGGCTGGGTAGATGAGAGCTGGAGGTTGCTAGCAGGCTTGGTGTATGTCTGGTTTAAGGCTGTGGTGCCATTAGAGTAATAAGGGGGGAAGTTGGTGTTGGGTGGATACCCAGGGGGGTTAGGTAGGCGGGGCTTGTTAATAGGCAGCATGGCACCAGGAAGCATGGTACCAGGCGGCATGTTACCAGGCGGCACAATACCAGGGGGCATAATACCAGGGGGCATAATACCAGGGGGCATGGTGCCAGGGGGCATGGTGCCAGGGGGCATGGTGCCACCGGGATAACCCCACCCTGGAGGGAAGGCCATGGTGTAGGGGCTGCTGTGGTACGTCATATACTGAGAGTACTGGGTGGGGGAGTAGTTTGCCATCATAAATGCATGAGGATGAGAAGCAGGGAATATAGGGTCCTTGGAGTATGAGTAGAGCTCAATGAAGCTTTCCCTGGACTCATCCCCATACCTATCCCTCTCAGATCTCTCTCTGTCCCAGTCTCTAGTACTACAGTGGCTGTTCCAGTCGCTCTCGCTGTCCCAGTCACTGGTCCTAGAACGTTTGTCTCCGTCATTGGTCCTTTGCAGCCACCTTTCTATATCCTTGTCTATCGCTCGGTTTCTGTCTCTCTCAGATCTGTATTTGTCCCGATCTCTCACTCTGTCCCGGTCTTTCTCTCGGCCTCCGTCCCTACCTTTCTCTGGGTCTCTGTCCCCGTCTCTCTCAGATCTGTATCTGCCCCCGTCTCTCCTAGATCTGTCCCGGTCTCTCTCTTGGCCTCCGTCCCAGTCCTTCTCTGGGTCTCTGGCCCCGTATTGATCTCTGTTCCTTTCTGATCTGTTTGTTTCTCTGACTACCGGTATGTCATTGTCTCTCTCTCTGGTACTAGAGTGTCTGTGCCCGTCTCCCTTTCGGTTTCTCTCAGATCTGTCCCTTTCTCTGACTCTGTCCTTGTCTCTGGTACTAGAGCATCTTTGCCTGGATCTCTCTCTCGTAGGACTGTCCCCTTCTCTGGCTCTGTCCTCTCTGTGCCCAGCTCTCTCAGATCTCTCCATTTCTCTCACTATATCCTCCTCCCTCTCTCTGTCCTTGTCTCTGGTACCAGAGTGTCGGTGCCAGTCCCTCTCAGATCTGTCCCTGTGTCTCTCTATGTCACATACCCTGTTACTAGAGCTGCTGTATTCAACGGTCATGTTTGAGTGCTGGTTTAGAAGGGGGCTGGCGCTGTCTGATGGTAATGAGGAAGTACTGAGATGTTTAAATGAAGGCTCGCTCTCCTTTTTCTCTTCACCCTTCTCATTCTCGAACTCCTTCCTTTTCAAGTCTCCCATCTTCCCATACAGCCTATCATTGGTCCTGTCTGTCAGCCGACCCAACTCCTCAACCCCCAAGTCCAGCCCAACGATCTCCAGCAGGGTCTGCATCTGCTCGTACCGCTGCTCATCCTCAAGCCTCACCTTCTTCTCCTCAACTGGAGGAGACTTGGATCTACTGCTGGAGTCAACATGACCCTCGAGCAGAGACGGCCAAACTTGTGGTAGCTCCTCGCCCACAATGAGTAGCTCATTTTCGTCGTTGACGATCTTTGAGAGCTTGTTGAGGTCCACACCTTCATTGAGGACATTGAGGAAGCGCTGGAAGCCTGTGGCTGCTATGTCTTTCTCCTGTGTCCTGAGTGAGTGAACTGGCCTCTGAATGGTTGGATTATGCTGTTTATCATCAGGAACCACCTAACAGGAAACATGAGGAAATATCAATGAATATCTATCCACTTCAGCTATAAACAAACAAAAAGTGTATGATCTGCTTGCATCATCAAGACGGCCCATCAAACTTCATTTACGTATTGTTTATGTGTGCATTTCACACTACCTTCGTGTTATCATGGGCTTGCTATATTCATCTGTTGTTTGTTTTGGTTGTTTCAGATTATTTTGTGCCCAATAGAAATGAATGGTAAATAATGTAATTTTGGAGTCACTTATTGAAAATAAGAATAGAAAATGTTTCTAAATACTTCTGCATTAATGTGGCTCCTACCATGATTACGGATAATCCTGAATGAATCGTGAATAATGATGAGTGAGAAAGTTACAGACGCACAAATATATCATACCCCCAAGACATGCTAACCTCTCACCATTACAATAACGGGAGGTTAGTCTTGTGGGTATGATATTTGTGTATCTAACTTTTTCACTCAGGAATTATTCACGATTCATTCAGGATTATCTGTAATGATGGTAGGATCCACATTAATGGAGAAGTGTTTAGAAACTTATTCTATTCTTGTTTACAATAAAAGTGACTCCAAAATGACACAATACATGATTTACCATTAATTGTTTGTTTTTAAATCCAAACCTGTGGAGTTGACAGACACAAAGTAAGATAAAATGCTTCACTGTCCCAATAATTACAGAGGGCACTGTATTTGGTTGCATTCTGTCAACTGCATTTTACTCATAATTACTCATTCAGCAATGATTGGCTGTTATCTGACTAGCTATGCTACAAGTCCATCTCAACGACTGTTACCATGATAGGTAGCAATTGATGCATCTGAAAGGATAACAACATTTCCACGCAGGTGGTTGACGGACACTAATATAGCCATGACATTCTAGACAGCACTGTAAGTCCTATAAGAACACAAAAATAGATTATGATGCGCACAAGTAGGTAGATCGCAGAAATCGATTGTATTAATCGGGGTCCATGGTTCTCTTGACCTGCTTCTTATGATACTTTTGCGATGGCTACATACCTCATTGTTGGGAGAGCGTCGTTGGTTCATTAAACCCTTCACTCTCAGTCTCAGAGGATGGGCCTCTTCATTTTCTAGGGGAGCGCTAATCATCAGCTCCAATGCTCGCATCTTGTTTTGTTTCTTCGTCTTGGCAGGGGTATCCCGGAGGAAGAGAGAGAATATTTTAATATAACATATGCCATTTAGCGGACGTTTAATCCAAAAGCGATTTACAGTCATGCGTGCCTACATTTTACATATGCGTGGTCCCAGGAATCGAACCTCGTACCCTGGTGTTACAAGCGCCACGCTCTACCTACTGATCTACAAAGGACCACATACTAAAAAGACCATTTTAGTATGTGTAAGGAAGTTGCCCCTGGATTGTGTTCCAAGGTCAGTTTTTATTTACCTCTTAGCAGTAGAAAAACCTGGTTCTTACATTAACTATTAAGTCCATGTAGTAGAAACATCAGAATCCAAACACCAAGAAAGATCTGGTAGTCATCCTGAATGTTCGTTTAAAAAAACAAATCTTGCTACGCATAAGCTGTAAACAATAAAGGCGTTTTACTTTTTTCCACTACACGCCTTGATTAATTCTGGAAGTGTTTTGCACAAATGCTTTTTTGTAATTATTTACTATTAAGCATCAACTTCTTTTTGATCTATCAGGAAATATCTATTCATAACAGGGTTAATTCGGGATAAAACTTATATTCAAGACATTCATTGAAATTTGAATTGGTCACACCCCACAGGAAGCAGAATTTGAAATAAAGGAAGTAGAATTGAATTCAAATCAAAGAAATTCAACTGAGACATGAATATATGTCAATCATTGACAAATACTTCGCCAAAATTATTTGCCACCTCTAGCTAAAGAAAACAGATACCATTTTAAAATGCTAGTTTGATTATAACTCAATGTCAACCGGTATTTTATTTGTATTTTTGTCATGGAGTGTTTGATCTAATGAATTCTGAGAAATGTATGTTTTTCTATAATTACATTTAATAACACGTAAAGTGAATTGTGAATTATACTGAACAAAAATATAAACAACATGCAACAATTTAAAAGATTTTACAGAGTAACAGTTCATATAAGGAAATCAGTCAATTTAAATAAATTCATTATACCCTTATCTATGAATTTCACATGACTGGGAATACAGATCACAGATCCCTTTAAAAAAGGGTAGAGGCATAAATCAGAAAACCAGTCAGTATCTGGTGTGACCACCATTTGCTTCATGCAGTTCAACACATCTCTTTTGCATAGAGTTGATCAGGGTGTTGATTGTGGCCTGTGAAATGTTGTCCCACTTGTCAACAATGGCTGTGCGAAGTTCCTGGATATTGGCGGGAAATGGAACACGCTGTCTTACAAGTTGATCCAGAGCATCCCAAACATGCTCACTGGGTGATATTTCTGGTGAGTATGCAGGCCATGGAAAAACTAGGACATTTTCAGCTTCCAGGAATTGTGTACAGATCCTTGCGACATGGGCCATGCATTTTCATGCTGAAGCAAGAGGTGATGGCGGTGGATGAATGGCATGACAATGGACCTCAGGATCTCGTCACGGTATCTCTGTGCATTCAAATTGTCATCAATAAAATGCAATTGGGTTCATTGTCCGTAGCTTATGCCTGCCCATACCATAACCCCACCGCCGCCATGGAGCACTCTGTTCACAACGTTGACATCAGCAAACTGCTAGCCCACACAACGCCATACACGTTGTCTGTGGTTGTGAGGCCAGTTGGACATACTGCCAAATTCTCTCAAATGTGGTAGAGAAATTAAATTTAAATTCTCTGGCAACAGCTCTAGTGGACATTCCTGCATTCAGAATGCCAATTGCACACTCCCTCAAAACATGAGACATCTGTGGCATTGCATTGTGTGACAAAACTCCACATTTTAGAGTGGCCTTTTATTGCTCCCAGTACAAGGTGCACCTGTGTAATGATCATGCTGTTTAATCAGCTTCTTGATATGCCACACATGTCAGGTAGATGGATTATCTTGGCAAAGGGGAAATGCTCACTAACAGGGATGTAAACAAATGTGTGTACAACATTATAGAGAAATACGATTTTTTGTGCATATAGAACATTTCTGGGATCTTTTATTTCATCGCATGAAACATGGGACCAACACCTTACATGTTCTGTTTATATTTTTTGCTCAGTGTATAAGGGAGACAACCTACAAAATAATCTATAAATATCTCCAGACCACTGTAATTATAACATGTTTTAGGAATTAAATGTTTAAAAAACATTTAGCCCAGGGGTTTAGCAGTATAGCCCTTACCCACCTTGCGTCTTATTTCCCAACCCTAGACTGTGCCCGTTTGGTGACACTTTTCCCATGTTGAAGGATATTTCCGTGGTCGTAGACGGTTCTGATTGGGAAATAATTCAGTTCAATTGATAGATGCTTCCCTTCCAAATCAAACTCAAACATGGATTCCATGTTGTGTTATTGCTTTGCGTGCACACCTGTCTGTGTTTCACACCTGTTTGTCCTAGCTAATCATCCTCACAACAAGGGTGCCATGCTACAACAGGCAGGAAGTAGAACAGAGTAGAGTCTGTTCGTGTAAACATTAACATACACTACAGCTCAAAAGTTTGGGGTCACTTTGAAATGTCCCTTTTGCCCATTAAAATAACATCAACTTGATCAGAAATACAGTGTAGACATTGTGAATATTGTAAATGACTATTGTAGCTGGAAATGACAGATTTTTAATGGAATATTGACATAGGCGTACAGAGGCCAATTCATCAGCAACCATCACTCCTGTGTTCCAATGGCACGTTGTGTTAGCTAATTCAAGTTTATAATTTTAAAAGGCTATGGGACCATTAGAAAACCCTTTTGCAATTATGTTAGCTCAGCTGAAAACTGGTGTTCTGATTAAAGAAGCAGTAAAACTGGCCTGCTTTAGACAAGTTGAGTATCTGGAGCATCAGTATTTTTGGGTTCGATTACAGCCTCAAAATGCCAGAAACAAAACTTTTTTTCTGAAACTCGTCAGTATATTCTTGTTCTGAGAAATGAAGGCTATTCCAAGAATAGCAAGAAACTGCCAATAAATGGCAAGAAACTGCCAATAAACTCCTCTTTCTATTCTGCATAGAGCCAGTTTGCGCTGGGTTTTCAAACGGGTTTTCTAATGATCAATGAGCCTTCAAAAATTATAAACTTGGATTAGCTAACACAACGTGCCATTGGAACACAGTAGTGATGGTTGCTGATAATGGGCCTCAGTACGCCTATGTAGATATTCCATTAAAAATCAGCTGTTTCCAGCTACAATAGTCATTTACAACATTAACAATGTCTACACTGTATTCCTGATCAATTTGATGTTATTTTAAATGGATTTTAAAAAATGTACTTTTCTTTCAAAAACAAGGACATTTCTAAGAGACCCGAAACTTTTGAATGGTAGTGTACATGTTTGATTTGAATACTTTCTTCTGCACAGGTAATGTGAGGGATGCCGATTTAATAAGAACGGTCTTCCAACTATGGATATATCTTCAACGTCAGACACGTGCTGCTAAAACAGGTAGTCATTTCAGTGTGGCTTAACTTGAAACGCCCGAAGACCGAATGCCACAAGACGGAACGTTAAATAAATGTACTTACACGTTATTAACTGTATACATGACGGCGAGCTTGTAGGGCTACAACATGTCAAACAGTATTAGTCACCATACATGATGTCAACATGAACATAACGATGTATGGAATAAATTATCTATTTGAATTTCATTGAATTCAATTCTACAGACAACTCAAAGTAAGGGGAATTTGACCAAAACTATCCCTTTAATTAAAATTCAATTCTGCTTCCTGTGGTGTGTGGCCCATTCAATTCAAATCCCAACATTTTATGGAAATGAAAGACCAATTAGCAACTAAATTCAGAATTGACCCCAACCCTGATTAATAAATACAGAACTAATAGGTACATACCTTACGCCGTAGGTGCCTTACCGGTGTTCTTCTGAACTTACGTAGAATGTCTAGCACCCTCCGTTTAAGAGGTAGGCATATGCGTGACGACTTGTCGGTGACCTGGTTGTATGTTTTGAATATTGTATTGTTTATCTTGGTCTGTTTAGCGATGCCCTTCACTGTTGTGGATGCAGTCTGTTTTTTAGGCATGTCCTTAACTCCGTGTTTAAGCTGTCGTGTCGCAAGAACAGCTTTCTTGCGAGCTATCTTCTCCTCTATGAGCTCCAGCTCCTTCTTCTTACGAGCGAGTTCCAGGTCCACACTGGGCTGCACAGGGTCTCCATCAACATCCCCATCTGTGTCTGGGGAGAAGGGACCACTGCTACCCCTCAATGAGCCTTTGCTCCAGTCTCTGGCAGAGGGATCCATAATGTAGCTCATAGCAGAGGAAGCACCAGACTGTAACTCTCTGGTTCCATTTGGCATGTTATCTTCCAGCGTGTCTGAGCTGGGATGACTCTTCAGGTTCACTGCAGCATAAAATAAAAATGTAAGAAAACATTGGTGAGCTTAATGTAAGCTAAATGTTGTTGCCTGGCTACCCAAACTCCTTGCTCCGGCCAAATGCTATGCCCAAGGATGTGAATGCATTTATCTGCAATGAGTCTGGATTGGTTGTCACTAGTTACCACAGCCACAAAGTCAAAATTGGCTATATTGTAAAGATTCAAGAAAACAAAAACAAGCTGTTTGGTCTTAATTGAAGGTTAGGCATGAGATTATCAGTGTGGTTAGGGTTTGGTTTAAAGACATTTCAGAAATAGGCAGGGTTTATGACTTTGTGGTTGTGGTAACTAGTGACAAGCGTCTGGATCGGAGTACCTCCCCGACAATTTCTAGAATGCAATCTCATTCTAACCGTTCCGATTGGTCCCAGAAACCGATCAGTTGGGTTTTTAAAATTCGTTATTGCCGTTGATACTCTGGTTAGAAATTATCCAATCGCTGATGACTGTTTAGTACAACCCTAATTTTGACATCAACACAAACAACTTCAATAATGGCAGTCACTAGCTAGGTTTCCATCCATTTGGAGACAGATTTATGCGAATATTCTAGAATCTGAATAAAGAAAATAGGCGCATTTTACAACCAGTGGTGTTTTCCACCAGTGGTGTGATAGAAATCAGTGTGTGCACAAAAAGTACCTTTTCGCTAAGTTTTCATGAACTGAATTCTAACGCATTTTCAACTCTACAGATAGTTTTGGCACAAAAACAGTTGTGTAAAATAGCAAATGTGCTTACGCTAGTATTGGCACACGTGCTCCAGCTAACAGCTCGCAGATACAGTGCAGGTAGGTTGTGCTGGTAAACTAGTCTACATGATGATATTATTATGGATAAGAACAAGAATATTTTTTATTTGTCAAATGGCAGTCAAGCATCGATCATCATGTCACTTGTTCAGCCTCTCTTTCGTATCATCTGAGATTGCCGCGGTCATACCCCTCTTCAAAGGGGGTGACACTCTAGACCCAAACTGCTACAGACCTATATCTATCCTATCCTGCCTTTCTAAGGTCTTCGAAAGCAAAGTTAACAAACAGATCACCGACCATTTTGAATCCCACCACACCTTCTCCACTATAACTGCCATCGATAAGAGACAATACTGTGCAGCCGTATTCATCGACCTGGCCAAGGCTTTCGACTCTGTCAATCACCGCAGACTCAACAGCCTTGGTTTCTCAAATGACTGCCTCGCCTGGTTCACCAACTACTTCTCTGATAGAGTTCAGTGTGTCAAATCGGAGGGCCTGTTGTCCAGACCTCTGGCAGTCTCTATGGGGGTGCCACAGGGTTCAATTCTTGGGCTGACTCTTCTCTGTATACATCAATGATGTCGCTCTTGCTGCCTGTGATTCTCTGATCCATCTCTACGCAGATGACACAATTCTGTATAGTTCTGGCCCTTCTTTGGACACTGTGTTAACAAACCTCCAGACGAGCTTCATTGCCATACAACTCTCCTTCCGTGGCCTCCAACTGCTCTTAAATGCAAGTAAAACTAAATGCATGCTCTACAACTGATCACTGCCCGCACCTGCCCGCCCGTCCAGCACCACTACTCTGGACGTTCTGACTTAGAATATGTGGGTAGCCTAGTGGTTAGAGCGTTGGACTAGTAACCGGAAGGTTGCAAGTTCAAACCCCCGAGCTGACAAGGTACAAATCTGTCGTTCTGCCCCTGGACAGGCAGTTAACCCACTGTTCCTAGGCCGTCATTGAAAATAAGAATTTGTTCTTAACTGACTTGCCTAGTTAAATAAAGGTAAAAATAAAATACTCGTCGCCAAACCCATTGGCTCCAGGTTATCTACAAATCTTTACTAGGTAAAGCCCTGCCTTATCTCAACTCACTGGTCACCATAGCAGCACCCATTCGTAGCACGCGCTCCAGCAGGTATATTTCACTGGTCACCCCCAAAGCCAATTCCTGCTTTGGCCGCCTTTCCTTCCAGTTCTCTGCTGCCAATGACTGGAACGAACTGCAGAAATCACTGAAGCTAGAGGCTCATATCTCCCTCCCCAACTTTAAGCATCAGCTGTCATAGCCCATCTGTAAATAGCCCATCCAACTACCTATCACCATACTGTATTTATTTATTAATCTTGCTCTTTTGCACCCCAGTATCTCTACTTGCACATTCATCTTCTGCACATCTATCACTCCAGTGTTTAATTGCTATATTGTAATTACCTCGCCACCATGGTCTTTTTATTGCCCTACCTTATCTTACCTCATTTGCACTCACTGTATATAGACTTGTTTCTACCGTATGTTTGTTTATTCCATGTGTAACTCTGTGTTATATGTGTCGAACTGCTTTGCTTTATCTTGGCACGGTTGCAGTTGTAAATGAGAACTTGTTCTCAACTAGCCTACCTGGTTAAATAAAAGTTAAATATATATATATATATATTTTTTAATTAATAAGATCTTCAATATTTATCGGAAAGGAGCATCAATATCACCATGCACTAGTGCTGAGCAATTAAATGTCTGTTGTTTTCAGTTTTTAAACTACAATATTTTATTTTTTAAACAACAACTAATTGACCAATGTTTGTTAAATTATTTGAATTCCATTTTATTCCGTTTTGTTCTGTGAGCTCAACTGTGCGATGTGGTAGGGAGTTTTAGTTTCCAACAGGGCCAATATTCATCATAGTTTATCGCATAAAACATGGCAATTAACTACAATGACCACAATTCATTGTGCATCTACTTGTCCGGTGTGTGTTTCTTTTACAGAAGAGGCAGAAGAATGCACCATCGCAAGGGGATATAGAGCAGCTATTGCTTTGCACCGTATCTCTAACTGAAAATACATGAGCTAAATGATTGATAGTTGGTATTCAGCGGTCATGCCTTATTTACTTTGAACTACAAAATAGTGATTTTGTCAGACGGCAAAGGCAGCAGCTCTATAGAGATGAGATGACTTGGAATGAAATAATAAATAAATAAATAATAAACCCACCTCTTTAAGGAATACCTAGGATAGGATAAGTAATCCTTCTCACCCCCCCCCCCCCTTAAGATTTAGATGCACTATTGTAAAGTGACTGTTCTACTGGATGTCATAAGGTGAATGCACCAATTTGTAAGTCGCTCTGGATAAGAGCGTCTGCTAAATGACTTAAATGTTAAATGTTAAATAAAACAAATGTAATATACACAACTGAAATATTTTATTAAAGTAATATGAATAAATGTTGGTTAATAACTGATAACCAGTAATTGGCGGTCACTACGATTAATTAGTTGTTTTATTCTATGTTAGAGCATTCAACCCACATAATGCAGTGAATTTATTTTTAGAATCATCAAAACTTAAATCGAAAACGGTTATTTTTTACTAATCAATCCGAAACCTACCTCAAAAAGCACTAATTGCTCAGAACTACCATTCACTTTCATCACACTGTGAAGTTCTTCATAACTCAGCTGTAGTCTAGTAAACTGCATGGTTTCCCAAGTCATAGTGGCAGGACCACACACAGTATCATCGTGTGACTCCAAGTTTAATATGATGGTTATTAGATCAATAGCGTTTCCACCGCCATTTCTTGCGAAATACATTTACTGACATAAAAAGATCCCACCATGTCGAACGACCAAATTATCTTTTGGCATTTATAAAATTGTATCATCATAGCTTTATACGTACAGTGCATTTGGAAAGTATTCAGACCCCTTGACTTTTTCCACATTTTGTTACATTACAGGCTTATTCTAAAATTGATTAGATAAAAAATCATCAATCTACACACAATATTCCAAAGTGAAAACCGGTTTTTAGAATTTTTTTGCAAATTTATCAAATATATATAAATAAATCATTGACATTGAGCTCAGGTGTATCCTGTTTCCATTGATCATCTTTGAGGTGTTTCTACAACTAGAATGGACACAACCTGTGGTTAATTGAATTGATTCAACATGATTTGAAGAGGCACACACCTGTCTGTATAAGGTCCCACAGTGACAGTGTATGTCAGAGCAAAAACCAAGCCACGAGGCAGAAGGAATAGAACACAGTAGCCTCCATCATTCTCAAAGAAGTTTGGAAGCACCAAGACTCTTCCTAGAGCTGGCCACCCGGCCAAACTGAGCAATAGGGGGAGAAGGGCCTTGGTGGTGATATTTTCTGGCACCCTTCCCCAGATCTGTGCCTTGATTCAATCCTGTCTTGGAGCTCTACGGAAAATTCCATCAACATCATGACTTTTTCATGGTTTTTGCTCTGACATGCACGGTCTGTGGGACCTTACAAAGACAGATGTGTGCCTTCCACAATCATGTCCAATCAATTGAATTTACCACAAGTGGACTCCAATCAAGTTGCAGAAACATCTCAAGGATGATCAATGGAAAAAGGATGCACCTGAGCTCGATTTTGAGTCCCATAGCAAAGGGTGTGAATACTTGTGTAAATAAGGTATGTTTTTATTTGATTTATTTTTTGGAAAAATTGATAACCTGTTTTTGCTTTGTCATTATTGGGTATTGTGTGTAGATTGATGATGAAATTTGATTGAACAATTTTAGAATAACATGCTGACCAAACCGGACACACGCGTGCGCCTACATGCGCCATCAGGCACATGTTGATTTTGTACCCCACACCAGACACGATCAGGATACGCAGGTTGAAATATCAAAGCTTGCTGTTGCTAGCTCATTTGTCCTGGGATGTAAACATTGGGTTGTTATTTTACCTTAAATGCACAAGGTCCTCTACTCCGACAATTAATCCACAGATAAAACGGTAAACTGAACTCCTTTCTCGTCATCTCTCCTCCTTCCTCAAGCTTCTTTTTTACTTCTTTGGACTTTATATGGTGGTTGGCAACCAACTTTACAGTGCATTACTATAACCGACTGGAGTGTGGATGTCAGTTCATCTTTCAATCACTCATGTGGGTATATGCTCCTAAAAACCAATGAGGAGATGGGCGAGGCCGGACTTTGCAACGCATTGAGCGTCACAAATAGAACCTATTTCTATTTTAGTGCCTGGCCACGCAGACGCTCGCTGAATCGCGCGAGCAGTGTGGGTGCAATGATTGAATAACATGTATGTGTACATTTATTTTGCAAAGCTCGCACACGTGAGAAGGTATGGTCAGCATGTAAGGCTGTAATGTAACAAAATGTGGAAAAAGTCAAGAGTTCTGAATACTTTCCAAATGCACAGTACCGCGGCTAAGGGCTGTTATATGCACGATGCAATGCGGACTGCCTGGATACAGCCCTTAGACGTGGTATATTGGCCATATACAACAAACCCCAGAGGTGCCTGCCTTATTGCTATTATAAACTGTTTAACAATGTACATTTACATTTATGTCATTTAGCAGACTCTCTTATCCAGAGCGACTTACAAATTGGTGCATTCACCTTATGACATCCAGGGGAACAGTCACTTTACAATAGTGCATCAATCTTAAAGGGGGGGGTGAGAGGGATTACTTATCCTATCCTTGGTATTCCTTAAAGAGGTGGGGTTTCAGGTGTCTCCGGAAGGTGGTGATTGACTCCGCTGTCCTGGCGTCGTGAGGGAGTTTGTTCCACCATTGGGGGGCCAGAGCAGCGAACAGTTTTGACTGGGCTGAGCGGGAACTGTACTTCCTCAGTGGTAGTTAGGAGAGTAAAAATAAATGCGTTGTCCTAGCCGTGGTACATGTAAGGGATAAACGCCGATGTTCTGTAAATTACCTTGGAAATAACGGACGATGCAGCGGGACGAGGTGGTCCCTTTTTCCAAGGTAATGTACAGAACGGAGGCGTTTATCCAGCTTATACCACAGTTGCCAAAAAACCAATATGAAAGCACACATTTACCGGTACAAATACATATCTTTCGCTGATATTTTCATAAGCAAATTCATACTTTCTCATCTTTTGGTTTGCTAGAGATGCGACCCAGTCGTTTGATTAGTTTGATATTTACAGACGCGACCCACTCGTTCGTTCTTAATGTTCTGTTCTTACCCCATGCTTGCTGCTAGCTAGCCAGCCAACTTGCTACAGCTACACAGTCATTCATTACCTCTGCAGCCAGAATAACAGCAGTTTATCCAGCTTATACCACAGTTGCCAAAGAAACAATATTAAGCACACATTTACAGGTAGAAAAAAAGTTGATATTTTCATTTATATAAACAAATTCATGCTTTGTCATCTTTTGGACACGACCCAGTCGTTTGTTCTTTATGTTCTGTTGCCATGCTCTCTGGCAACATTCCTATCACTTTCTTGCGGCTAACACAGTCACTACCTCTGCAGGCAGAATAACAGCAAAGTAGCTGTTTTCTATTGACGTTCATTTGGATACATCCATAACAATGAGCTGATAATGCCCGGGAATAGATAGAAAACATCTTTCCACTAGACGTTGGAACATTTCTGCGGGGACTTCCATTCAGCCACAAGAGCATTAGTGAGGTCGTGCACTGATGTTGGGCGATTAGGCCTGGTTCGTAGTCGACGTTCCAATTCATACCAAATGTGTTCGATGGGGTTGAGGTCAGGGCTCTGTGCAGGCCAGTCAAGTCCTTCCGCACCAATCTCGACAAACCATATAGTGTAGATGTCCTGGATGGCAGGGAGCTTGGCCTCAGTGATGTACTGGACTGTCCGCGCCACCCTCTTTGGCGCCATGCGATCGAGGGCAGTGCTATTGCCATACCAGGCTAGATCTGAACATTGCATTTTTGTCATTGCTCCCCCCAATTTTGTTATTGCTGTGATACAAAACACAGTATCAGTATGCTTTAGGACCATGCAGATGCCTCAAGAGAGGTCGGGTAGGCTCTTTGGTGGTATCAGCCGGCTGGATTTAGAACCATGCCGACACCACAGAGCGTGTGGACAGGCTTCTGAAAGGCTGGCTTATAGGACCGTCACGGGAGACATGAACAGAGGCAGGAGCTGTGTGTTGTGCTTTTTCTTTGAGTTGTAAAAGCAAGCAGAGCAGAAACGGTCTACTCTTTATTTGACTGATGCAAGGTAACTGCTATTTGACTTATTAACGGGAAAAAATAATTTATTCCCAGTGCTGAGCTAGTAGTGTAGCTAACTGACTTAGCATTAGCTAATGTTTCATCCCCTCTCAACTGAATTTCTGTCTAAAGTGAATTAACTAGCTACAGTGGCTAGCTAGTAGTTACCACAGCCAGTTCAGCTATAGCCATCTCAGTATCTGTCAGGTAGCAGTATGTGTTGTTGTGTGTATGGAAATGTTTTGTAGCCTTTGTTTTGTCCTGTTTCAACAGAAGTAAATTAACTTGAATAGTTTTTGCCAGTTGATGTACCATTAGAGCTAGCCAAAAGTTGTCTGATGCTAGCTCACTAACTTCAGCTATTATGTTTGCCTCAATCACACTAGATGAAACAAGCAGCCAAACAATTGAAGACCAACATTTAGACATATGTTTTGACAGTGCAATATGAGTTTATTAGAGTCCGTATAGCAATGTAACGTTATTGATCTGGCGTAACTACATGACAGAAGTTTAAAGCTACAGTCTAGGATCTGGGAATAATGGTAATTTCAATTATTGAACCATTGGTTCTATTCTTGGATAATAATGTATAAGTGTACACAAAGGTAATATTTGTAATGCCTCATTTGAGCAGGATCAGATTGTGACAGGGGTCTCAACAGGATCAAGAAACCAGGGCGCCGACTGAGATGGCCGCCTCGCTTCGCGTTCCTAGGAAACTATGCAGTTTTTTGTTTTTTTACGTGTTATTTCTTACATTAGTACCCCAGGTCATCTTAGGTTTCATTACATACAGTCGAGAAGAACTACTGAATATAAGATCAGCGTCAACTCACCATCAGTACGACCAAGAATATGTTTTCCGCGACGCGGATCCTGTGTTCTGCCTTACAAACAGGACAACGGAATGGATCACATGCAGCGACCCAAGGAAACGACTCCGAAAAAGAGGGAAACGCGGCGGTGTTCTGGTCAGACTCCGGAAAAGGGCACATCGCGCACCACTTCCCAGTATTCTTCTTGCCAATGTCCAGTCTCTCGACAACAAGGTTGATGAAATCCGAGCAAGGGTGGCATTCCAGAGGGACATCAGAGACTGCAACGTTCTCTGCTTTACGGAGACATGGCTTACTGGGAAGACGCTATCCAGGGCGGTGCAGCCAACGGGTTTCTCCACGCATCGCGCCGACAGAAACAAACATCTCTCTGGTAAGAAGAGTGGAGGGGGCGTATGCCTCATGACTAACGGGACATGGTGTGATGAAGAAAACATACAGGAACTCAAATCCTTCTGTTCACCTGATTTAGAATTCCTCACAATCAAATGTAGACCGCATTATCTTCCAAGAGAATTCTCTTCGATTATAATCACAGCCGTATATATCCCCCCCAAGCAGACACATCGATGGCTCTGAACGAACTTTATTTAACTCTTTGCAAACTGGAAAACATTTATCCGGAGGCTGCATTCATTGTAGCTGGGGATTTTAACAAAGCCAATCTGAAAACAAGACTCCCTAAATTTTATCAGCATATCGATTGCGCAACCAGGGGTGGTAAAACCTTGGATCATTGTTACTCTAACTTCCGCGACGCATATAAGGCCCTGCCCCGCCCCCTTTCGGAAAAGCTGACCACGACTCCATTTTGCTGATCCCTGCCTACAGACAGAAATTAAAACAAGAGGCTCCCACGCTGAGGTCTGTCCAACGCTGGTCAGAACAAGCTGACTCTACACTCCAAGACTGCTTCCATCACGTGGACTGGGACATGTTTCGTATTGCGTCAGATGGGAATATTGACGAATACGCTGATTCGGTGTGCGAGTTCATTAGAACGTGCGTCGAATATGTCGTTCCCATAGCAACGATAAAAACATTCCCTAACCAGAAACCGTGGATTGATGGCAGCATTCGCGTGAAACTGAAAGCGCGAACCACTGCTTTTAATCAGGGCAAGGTGTCTGGCAACATGACTGAATACAAACAGTGCAGCTATTCCCTCCGTAAGGCTATCAAACAAGCTAAGCGTCAGTACAGAGACAAAGTGGAATCTCAATTCAATGGCTCAGACACAAGAGGCATGTGGCAGGGTCTACAGTCAATCACGGACTACAAGATGAAATCCAGCCCAGTCACGGACCAGGATGTCTTGCTCCCAGGCAGACTAAATAACTTTTTTGCCCGCTTTGAGGACAATACAGTGCCACTGACACGGCCTGCAACGGAAACATGCAGTCTCTCCTTCACTGCAGCCGAGGTGAGTAAGACATTTAAACGTGTTAACCCTCGCAAGGCTGCAGGCCCAGACGGCATCCCCAGCCGCGCCCTCCGAGCATGCGCAGACCAGCTGGCCGGTGTGTTTACGGACATATTCAATCAATCCCTATACCAGTCTGCTGTTCCCACATGCTTCAAGAGGGCCACCATTGTTCCTGTTCCCAAGAAAGCTAAGGTAACTGAGCTAAACGACTACCGCCCGTAGCACTCACTTCCGTCATCATGAAGTGCTTTGAGAGACTAGTCAAGGACCATATCACCTCCACCCTACCTGACACCCTAGACCCACTCCAATTTGCTTACCGCCCAAATAGGTCCACAGACGATGCAATCTCAACCACACTGCACACTGCCCTAACCCACCTGGACAAGAGGAATACCTATGTGAGAATGCTGTTCATCGACTACAGCTCGGCATTCAACACCATAGAACCCTCCAAGCTCGTCATCAAGCTCGAGACCCTGGGTCTCGACCCCGCCCTGTGCAACTGGGTACTGGACTTCCTGACGGGCCGCCCCCAGGTGGTGAGGGTAGGCAACAACATCTCCTCCCCGCTGATCCTCAACACGGGGGCCCCACAAGGGTGCGTTCTGAGCCCTCTCCTGTACTCCCTGTTCACCCACGACTGCGTGGCCACGCACGCCTCCAACTCAATCATCAAGTTTGCGGACGACACAACAGTGGTAGGCTTGATTACCAACAACGACGAGACGGCCTACAGGGAGGAGGTGAGGGCCCTTGGAGTGTGGTGTCAGGAAAATAACCTCACACTCAACGTCAACAAAACTAAGGAGATGATTGTGGACTTCAGGAAACAGCAGAGGGAACACCCCCTATCCACATCGATGGAACAGTAGTGGAGAGGGTAGCTAGTTTTAAGTTCCTCGGCATACACATCACAGACAAACTGAATTGGTCCACTCACACTGACAGCGTCGTGAAGAAGGCGCAGCAGCGCCTATTCAACCTCAGGAGGCTGAAGAAATTCGGCTTGTCACCAAAAGCACTCACAAACTTCTACAGATGCACAATCGAGAGCATCCTGGCGGGCTGTATCACCGCCTGGTACGGCAACTGCTCCGCCCTCAACCGTAAGGCTCTCCAGAGGGTAGTGAGGACTGCACAACGCATCACCGGGGGCAAACTACCTGCCCTCCAGGACACCTACACCACCCGTTGTTACAGGAAGGCCATAAAGATCATCAAGGACATCAACCACCCGAACCACTGCCTGTTCACCCCGCTATCATCCAGAAGGCGAGGTCAGTACAGGTGCATCAAAGCTGGGACCGAGAGACTCAAAAACAGCTTCTATCTCAAGGCCATCAGACTGTTAAATAGCCACCACTAACATTGAGTGGCTGCTGCCAACACACTGTCATTGACACGGACCCAACTCCAGCCATTTTAATAATGGGAATTGATGGAAATGATGTAAATATATCACTAGCCACTTTAAACAATGCTACCTTATATAATGTTACTTACCCTACATTATTCATCTCATATGCATATGTATATACTGTACTCTACAACATCGACTGCATCCTTATGTAACACATGTATCACTAGCCACTTTAACTATGCCACTTTGTTTACTTTGTCTACACACTCATCTCATATGTATATACTGTACTCGATACCATCTACTGTATGCTGCTCTGTACCATCACTCATTCATATATCCTTATGTACATGTTCCTTATCCCCTTACACTGTGTATAAGACAGTAGTTTTGGAATTGTTAGTTAGATTACTTGTTGGTTATCACTGCATTGTCGGAACTAGAAGCACAAGCATTTCGCTACACTCGCATTAACATCTGCTAACCATGTGTATGTGACAAATAAAATTTGATTTGATTTGATTTGACCAGTCTGTGGTGCGGTAAGGTGAACTTATATGTTATGGGAATAATGGTAATTTCAATTATTGAACCATTGGTTCTATTCTTGGATAATAATGTATAAGTGTACACAAAGGTAATATTTGTAATGCCTCATTTGAGCAGGATCAGATTGTGACAGGGGTCTCAACAGGATCAAGAAACCAGGGAAGACCAGTCTGTGGTGCGGTAAGGTGAACTTATATGTTATGCTCTTGTGAAGGTTGGCTGAATTCTGGCAAAGAGTATATTATTTTATCTCAGCATATCTACAGATTCTCCTTTCTCCCTGTTTTTGTTTGCTTGGAAATGTTGATACTGGAGACTGATATCAGAAGAAACTATGTAACCGAGCATTTATAGTGGCTAAGAAATGCATTGCTATTAATTGTAAGGTTGGTTATCCTCCGACAATATCACAAAGGATGGCAGAAATTTAAAGATTAACGGTATAGTGTGCAACTTTCATAAGGTCTGGATGCCTTATATGGAATACTGTATGCATGAAAACATGACCACGTCAGGGGAGATACCTATTTAGGCAATCCCTAGCTGATGGGCTGCTCAGTCCTGGCCCAGGGGTCAGCCGTATTGTTGGTTGTCTTTCTGACCTTGGCCTAACACACCTGAAAACAATAATATATTTTTCACTAAGATCCTAAAGCTCAGTGGGGTGTGATGGGTTGGGGCACTGCAGGGCGTTGGACCCCTAGGGACAAGACGGGGCGATCCAGCTATATTGTGTGCAAGTGAAAAGAGCTCTACAGTACTATTAGGCCTATGATATGAATTACAGTGCCCTCAGTAATTATTGGGACAGTGAAGCATTTTATCTTATTTTGGCTCTATCCTCAAAGTTTGGAATTTAAATCAAACAATGACTATGAAGTGCAGACTGTCAGCATTAATTTGAGTTTATTTTCATCCATATCGGGTGGACTGTTTAGAAATGACAGCACTTTTTGTACATAGTCCCCCATTTTAGGGGACCGAAGTATTAGGACAAAATTCACTTGTATATTAAAGTAGTAAAAAGTGAAGTATTTGGTCCCCACATTCATAGCATGCAATGACAACATCAAGGTTGCGAGTCTACAAATTTGTTGGATACATTTGCTGTTTGTTTGTTTGAACAGGGCTCCGGGCAGCCGAGCGGAAATGGAGGAAAACTCGCCTCCCTGCGGACCTGGCATCCTTTCACTCCCTCCTCTCTACATTTTCCTCCTCTGTCTCTGCTGCTAAAGCCACTTTCTACCACTCTAAATTCCAAGCATCTGCCTCTAACCCTAGGAAGCTCTTTGCCACCTTCTCCTCCCTCCTGAATCCTCCTCCCCCCCCTCCTCCCTCTCTTCAGATGACTTCGTCAACCATTTTGAAAAGAAGGTCGACGACATCCGATCCTCGTTTGCTAAGACAAAAACGACACCGCTGGTTCTGCTCACACTGCCCTACCCTGTGCTCTGACCTCTTTCTCCCCTCTCTCTCCAGATGAAATCTCGCGTCTTGTGACGGCCGGCCGCCCAACAACCTGCCCGCTTGACCCTATCCCCTCCTCTCTTCTCCAGACCATTTCCGGAGACCTTCTCCCTTACCTCACCTCGCTCATCAACTCATCCCTGACCGCTGGCTACGTCCCTTCCGTCTTCAAGCGAGCGAGAGTTGCACCCCTTCTGAAAAAACCTACACTCGATCCCTCCGATGTCAACAACTACAGACCAGTATCCCTTCTTTCTTTTCTCTCCAAAACTCTTGAATGTGCCGTCCTTGGCCAGCTCTCCCGCTATCTCTCTCAGAATGACCTTCTTGATCCAAATCAGTCAGGTTTCAAGACTAGTCATTCAACTGAGACTGCTCTTCTCTGTATCACGGAGGCGCTCCGCACTGCTAAAGCTAACTCTCTCTCCTCTGCTCTCATCCTTCTAGACCTATCGGCTGCCTTCGATACTGTGAACCATCAGATCCTCCTCTCCACCCTCTCCGAGTTGGGCATCTCCGGCGCGGCCCACGCTTGGATTGTGTCCTACCTCACAGGTCGCTCCTACCAGGTGGCGTGGCGAGAATCTGTCTCCTCACCACGCGCTCTCACCACTGGTGTCCCCCAGGGCTCTGTTCTAGGCCCTCTCCTATTCTCGCTATACACCAAGTCACTTGGCTCTGTCATAACCTCACATGGTCTCTCCTATCATTGCTATGCAGACGACACACAATTAATCTTCTCCTTTCCCCCTTCTGATGACCAGGTGGCGAATCGCATCTCTGCATGTCTGGCAGACATATCAGTGTGGATGACGGATCACCACCTCAAGCTGAACCTCGGCAAGACGGAGCTGCTCTTCCTCCCGGGGAAGGACTGCCCGTTCCATGATCTCGCCATCACGGTTGACAACTCCATTGTGTCCTCCTCCCAGAGCGCTAAGAACCTTGGCGTGATCCTGGACAACACCCTGTCGTTCTCAACTAACATCAAGGGGGTGGCCCGTTCCTGTAGGTTCATGCTCTACAACATCCGCAGAGTACGACCCTGCCTCACACAGGAAGCGGCGCAGGTCCTAATCCAGGCACTTGTCATCTCCCGTCTGGATTACTGCAACTCACTGTTGGCTGGGCTCCCTGCCTGTGCCATTAAACCCCTACAACTCATCCAGAACGCCGCAGCCCGTCTGGTGTTCAACCTTCCCAAGTTCTCTCACGTCACCCCGCTCCTCCGCTCTCTCCACTGGCTTCCAGTTGAAGCTCGCATCCGCTACAAGACCATGGTGCTTGCCTACGGAGCTGTGAGGGGAACGGCACCTCAGTACCTCCAGGCTCTGATCAGGCCCTACACCCAAACAAGGGCACTGCGTTCATCCACCTCTGGCCTGCTCGCCTCCCTACCACTGAGGAAGTACAATTCCCGCTCAGCCCAGTCAAAACTGTTCGCTGCTCTGGCCCCCCAATGGTGGAACAAACTCCCTCACGACGCCAGGACAGCGGAGTCAATCACCACCTTCCGGAGACACCTGAAACCCCACCTCTTTAAGGAATACCTAGGATAGGATAAAGTATTCCTTCTACCCCCCTTAAAAGATTTAGATGCACTATTGTAAAGTGGCTGTTCCACTGGATGTCATAAGGTGAATGCACCAATTTGTAAGTCGCTCTGGATAAGAGCGTCTGCTAAATGACTTAAATGTAAATGTAATGTTTTGGTTGCATTTCAGATTATTTTGTGCCCAATAGAAATTAATGGTAAATGATGTATTATGTCTATTTGGAGTCACTTTTATTGTAAATAAGAATATAATTAGTTTCTAAAAGCTTCTACATTAATGTGTATGCTACCATGATTACAGATCATTCTAAATGAATCATGAATAATTATGAGAGAGAAAGTTAGACACACAAATATCATACCCCCAAGACATGCTAATCTCTCACCATTACAATAACATGGGAGGCTAGTAATTTTTTTGGGAGGGGTATGATGTGTGCCTCTATAACTTTCTCACTCATCATTATTCACAATTCATTCAGGTTTATCCATAATTATTGTAGCATCCACACTCATAAAGAAGCATTTGGAAACATATATTATTATTTACAGCACAAAATTATGCCAAAAGGGTCATATTAGATTGTGTACAAATGCAGGAAATTTGTTTGATGTCCCAAAAAATTGAGGGAGGTCCCCCCTCCAGGTTATGTCCCCCCTCACTTCTAAAACCAAAGTTGCGCCCCTGGCTATCAGAATATAAAGATATCACAGAGAAGACTGGTCTAGACGCACAGAAGTGGCTTTGTGCTGATTGTGTTCAGATCTTGCTGACCACTTCAGGACGTGGTCTGGAATACAATGCGGACTTCTCAGTCTGGATGCAATCGGGCTAACGAAATCGCATACAGTGGGCGACGTCATACGCAGTCCTCCTACAAGTCTCCATTAAACTTGTGTTTTGGGACCGACTGGCACTTTCTCATTATAACTTAAGGAAATTCGTTCCTAGCGTGTGAGGAACGCGATTGCTGGCTTCAAATGCTAGCCATAAATGCTAACTATGATCAGAATACTAAAGCTGCATGAATCTGAAGCGGAACCTCTTCTACTAAGCTAGGTAGCTAACGTTAGCTTGTAGCTATGCCATTTTCAGAACATGCTGTGAGCGTGACAAAAGCATATAGCCCAATAACTGTTTATCCAAACACATTAACCAAACACATTAACATATTCTTAGAAATAAAGTGCAAGCAGTAGCTAGTAGCTATAAAATTGTTTACCTCGTCTGCAACCTCACCCGCGCTCGTCTTAGGCCTTAAAGAGGGTACCATCTCATTATGTTCGCCATGTCATTTTAGATTTTGAGGCGTCAAACAAGTTCCATGCAATTGCATAAAAATGCATATATTACCTAGTACAAAAGCAAAGATCTAGCTAGCCAAGGACAAAGACTATTTTATTTTTCTGCTGTACCTGCTTCTGAAGATTTTTTTCCCACCTTGTTATGATTCAAATTCCAATACTGCCACCAACAGGCCGGAGTGTGGAGCATAGTTTAGAAGATCATCAGCATGACTTCCATTTTGAAGTTACTTTTTAAGAAAAATAAATAAATAAAATAACTCTTTATTTGTATATATACACCGTGAAAGAGGATCCACAGAAATGGGTTAAGAGTTTTCCTGACCAAATAACCAGCCTAGGAAAATCTCCAGGCCCTAATTAAAGCTAAAAGCCTATATAGATAATAATTTTTGCACATCAGATCACATTTTCAAGAAAAGCCCCTGACCGTACCCATGCTACTACATATAAATTCAATCTGAATATACACTGAAAAAGATTCTTCAATATGTTGCCTTAAAGGATGTGGCTCAAAGATAACAAATCATTTTGTTAGCATCATTACAAATCAATAAATGGATGATAGGTAACAATGTAAGCCAACTAATGTCCATAGGGTCTGGATGGGTCAGCAGCAGGTTCTATTCTAGTGGGAGATGAGCTCATGATGCCAAGTGAAGATCTGCAGAAAAGAGGAAGAGTTGAGACAAATGACTCGCTATTACAGAAAAACAGTCATGCTTTCTTGATTTGATAAGAGAATCACTGCATAACTGACCCAAATCAAATATTCCAGGGTCGTTACGTTAAGAAACAATTCAACTTTACAAATTTCACCAAAGTCTAGTAAACACGCCAGAATATGGATTCTTTGATGAAATAAATAGAGTATTTCTACTGCTTTTACTTACAACAAACTGCCTTTGAGTTTATGTTGGTGTTTGTTGCGTCGATTTCCGCTTCATCTTCAGGTTGAACTCTTCAAGCTGAGAACGGGTACACACTCGGATGTCAATAAAAATGACTGAATGGTGAATAATATCATTCGTAAAAAGGCACAAGGAACAATGACAAAGTGAGAACAGCATAGAAGTAAGCCACGGTCTATCGTACCAATGGTAATAATGTACTTCCAGAAGTAATTACAAACCTTCTTCTTTAGTTTCCCCTTAATCACTTCTTCAGGCATTGTTTTTTTCTCCCCTTCAACATCGCTCTCTGCCTCCGCTTCAGAGAGGGCCCTGGGATACTTTGCAGCCAACCGAGCGGCCACTTTCGCTGCAGCTCTTGCAATCAGTCCATCTCTCTTCCCTTGGAGATCTCGATATATTCTCCTCTTTCTCAGAACCTCTTTCTTGTATTTATTATACCTTTCTTCAAGCGCCTGCCTGTTTCTCGTGACTCTTGACCGTCTCATGCAGCGTTTGCTGCCATTGGGCACCACCGTCTTAACGTAATGCAGACAGCGGGGGGGTGACAGCTCCTTCAGTTGTTGAACCTTGTTCAAGGAGATGGGGCCTGGGGTCAACACTTTCAGTGCTGGCGTCAGTACAGCCGTGCTTGTGAACTTGAGTTCGTTATCGGGCTGGGTAGATGTGACCTGGGGATTGCTAGCAGGCTGGATGTATGTAAGCTGGCGGGTGCTAGCGGGCTTGGTAGATGTGACCTGGGGGTTGCTAGTGGGCTGAATGTAGGTAAGCTGCTGGGTCCCACCAGGCTGAATAGATTTGACCTGGGGGTTGCTAGCTGGCTGAATGTAAGTAAGCTGGCGGGTGCTAGCAGGCTTGCTGTTTGGGAGTTGGAGGTTCATGAGCTGGAGCAGGTTGCCAGTGGACTTGGTGTTTAGCTGCTGGAGGGTGCCAGAGGGCTGGTTGTATGGGAGTGGGATATATGCTAACTGGTGGTTACTGGCAGGCTGAGTAGATGAGAGCTGGAGATTTCTAGCAGCCTGTGTGTATGCGTATGTCTGGCTTGAGGCTGCTGTGCTATTAGAGTAATGTGGTGGGGCGCTGAGGTAGGGTGGATACCCAGGGGGAGGGTATAGGAAGGGAGGCTTGGTACCAGGGGGCATGGTAAAAGGGGGCATAATACTAGGGGGCATAATACCAGGGGGCATAATACCAGGGGGCATAATACCAGGGGCATAATACCAGGGGGCATAATACCAGGGGCATAATACCAGGGGGCATAATACCAGGGGGCATAATACTACTGGGCATAATACCAGGGGGCATAATACTAGGGGGCATAATACTACAGGGCATAATACCAGGGGGCCTAATACCAGGGGGCATGGTACCAGGGGGCATGGTACCAGGGGGCATGGTACCAGGGGGCCTAATACCAGGGGGCATGGTACCAGGGGGCCTAATACCAGGGGGATAACCCCAACCTGGAGGGAAGGTATTGGCATAGGGTCTGCTGGTATACAGAGAGAACTGGGTGGTGGAAACAGTTGCCATCATAGATGCATTAGGAGGGTGAGAAAAAGGATATATAGGGTCCTTTGAGTATGTGTTGAGGTCAGCAGAGCTTTCGTTGGACTTGTCCCTATACCAATCATTGTCGCTTCCTTCGGCCCAGTCGCCATCTCTGTCACAGTCCCTGGTACGACAGCGCCTGTTCCTGTCTCTGTCCCTGTTACTAGAGCGCCTGTCCCGGTCTCGGTCCCTGTTACTAGAGCACCTGTCCCTGTCTCTAGAGCACCTGTCCCTGTCTCTATCCCTCTTACTAGAGCGCCTGTCCCTGTCTCTGCTACTAGAGCACCTGTCCCTGTCTCTGTCCCTGTTAGTAGAGAGCCTGTCCGTGGTACTAGAGCGCCTGTCCCTGTCCCTGGTACTAGAGCGCCTGTCCCTGGTATTAGAGCGCCTGTCCCTGGTACTAGAGCGCCTGTCCCTGGCACTAGAGCGCCTGTCCCCGTTTCTGTCCCTGGCACTAGAGCGCCTGTCCTTGTCTCTGTCCCTGGCACTAGAGCGCCTGTCCTCGTCTCTGTCCCTGGTACTAGAGCGCCTGCCCCTGGTACCAGAGTGCCTGTCTCTCTTGCTGTCCCTGGTACTAGAGCGCCTGTCCCTGTTGCTGTCTCTGGTGCCAGAGTGTCTGGAACCAGAGTGTCTGTCCCTGTCCCTGGTACTAGAGCGCCTGTCCCTGGAACCAGAGTGCCTGTCCCTGGTATTAGAGCGCCTGTCCCTATCTCGCTCAGATTTGTCCCAGTCTCTCTCTCGGTCTCGCTCAGAACTGACCCAGTCTCTCTCTCTGTCTCTTTCTCCGTTTCTCTTAGATCCGTCCCTCTCTGTGTCCTCGTCTCGTTCTCTGTCCCAGTCTCTAGTTCTAGAGTGCCTGTCTGACGTCAAGGGACTCCTCTCCTGGTCTCTCTTCATCCCGTACAGCCTCTCCTTGGTCCGGTCTGACAGTCGGCCCAACCCCTCCACCCCCAGGTCTAGACCGATGGACTCCAGCAGGCTCTGGAGCTGGCCGTGTGGGAGATCCAGCCTCCTTTCTCCAAGAATGTGTGAGTGACTGTGGTCCTGTGGCAGAGCTCTACTGTGGGGTCCCAAGCAATCCTGAGATCTCTGAGCTGGGGCCCCCTTATCCTCACTCCTGTAGGTAGTCTTGGGATGGCCCTCCTGCATAGGGGGTAACTCATTCACGTTGTTGACAATCTTTGAGAGCTTGTTGATGTCCACCCCTTTGTTGAGGACATTGAGGAAGCGCTGGAAGCCTGTGGCTGCTGTGTCCTGCTCCTGTGTCCTGAATGAGTAAATGGTGGATTCGTGTTGTTTATCCTTAGGGTCCTATCAGGAGACATGAGAGAATATCAATGGATAACCATCCACTAAGACAGCTGCTTGCTTTATACCTTAAAAATTGATGAAGGTTGACAAGATTCATACCAGTTATATGGTCAAGTGCTGTTAAAACAGACATAGGCAAAGTACAGTTGGCCCAGAACAGAGTAGCATGTCTGGCCCTTAAATGTACACGGAGGCCTAACATCCACAACAGACCGAGAACTTGATACATCGAAGTCAGTTCTTTATGAATTGTAGTTTAGAAAACGATCTTTCCGCAGAAGCGACTGTTACAGGATTGTAAAAACAGCTTGATTGCCATAGCTACATCCGGGAAACTGGTCAGAAGTGAGTTGTGCTTCAAATACAGCAGTTCTGCAACATCTTTAATTGTGCCTCTCATTCTCCTTAATTGCCGGCTTCAACACGTTACGGAAAGAAATTAACGTATAGGAAGCTCTAGGGAGAGGCCGTCTGGATACTGGACAGACAATACATTTGCAGATACAAACACAGATTATCATATTTAGCGGACAACCGTTCTTGAGGCTTGAACAATAAAAAGCGATTTGCGATTTCGTTCATACTGGTGAACTGGTGTTTGAGTTGTGTGGTTGCAAATATGAACAGTCCCTTATCTCAGGTATATCTTGGCATGTATTATTCAAGAATAGGTTTACATTTTGTGCAGCGAAATGGACATAGGCCTATAATGCACCATGTCTCATGAAAGACTGTCTGGGTTGGCAATACAGTCGGGGCCGCAACCTGAATCTACAGGCTAGATTTCATATACCTTGAATATTGCAGCCCATTTGTGCAGGCTATTAGCCAGTCAAAACCCACTGAGTTCAACAATAAATAGTGGCTGATTTTACCCTCAAGCCAAGTACTTTTTTCCAGTTTATTTTATTTTAACTAGGCAAGTCAGTTAAGAACAAAATCTTATTTACAATGACTGCCTACACCGGCCAAACCCTCCCCTAACCTGGACAACGCTGGGCCAATTGTGTGCCACCCTATGGGACTTCCGATCACTGCCGGTTGTGATACAGCCCGAGCTCAAACCAGGGTGTGTTGTTTCGCCTCGAGCACTGAGATGCAGTGCCGTAGACCACTGCGCTACTCGGGGGAGAACTTGTTTGGCTATTTGATGTGTCATTTTTATAAAAAGCAGCTAAATACAGTACATAGCTATAAAATGTACACTGAATAATGAAACAATCCCTAGTAAACTAGTGTTTTGAGGGTGGACTGACTATTACTTGGCATTAATAGACTGGTTTTACTCACAACAACTTTCTATCCAAGCTAGGAGAGAGCACTAGGACGGCTCATGTCATGCAGGTTCAGGTAGCCTATACAGAACCGTTGTATATTATAAAAAAATCCATTGGTAGGTGATTAGTATGCTGTTGCATAAAAACATTATTTTACGCTCAGCAATGTTTGAATTTACAACTTTAATTACTGAACAAGTAATTACATTATTGCCACCAGTCAGCAGTCTAAAAATGGCAGCATTGCGACAACATGTATAGCTTTGTGAAATATTGGGCTTAGCATGAGAAAATGACTACCAAATAGGCCTACCAATAAACATTTATCCACTAGCCAAAGCAAAGCTATAGATGCCCTCGCAATTTCAGCACCATGGACAGTCATCAGTTTATTTTACACCGGTGGTATGTTTTATTTCTGTGTTCTCCAGGAAGAGTAGCTGCTGCCTTGACAACAGCCTAATCAAATCAAATACTAAACGGGGGTTTGTAGCTATAGAATGTAGACTAAATAATGAAACAATCCCTAGTAAACTAGTGTTTTGAGGGTGGACTGACTGTATTATTTTGCATTAATAGACTGGTTTTACTCACAACAACTTTCTATCCAAACTAGGAGAGAGCACTAGGACGGCTCATGTCATGCTGGTTCATGTAGCCTATACAGGACAGTTGTATATTATTTAAAAATCCATTGGTAGGTGATTAGTATGCTGTTGCATAAAAACATTATTTTACCATCTGTAATGTTTGAATTTCCAACTTTATTTACATTATTGCCACCAGTCAGCAGTCTAAAAAATGGCAGCATTGCGACAACATGTATAGCTTCGTGAAATATTGGGCTTAGCATGAGAAAATGACTACCAAATAGGCCTACCAATAAACATTTATCCACTAGCCAAAGCAAAGCTATAGATGCCCTCACAATTTCAGCACCATGGACAGTCATCAGTTTATTTTAGGGGGTGGGGGTCAAAGAAAAAGTACCAAACTATCTGTTCAATAAGTTAACACACAGCTCAGACACCCATACATACTCCACAAATACTAACCTTGGGTTTGTAGTAAATAGTAAGTGAGAGAGTTAGCTGTGCTTGAGTTTTGTGTGTCGGAAATACATGGAGGAAACTCATACCTACACTCTGTTCTCTGTTCTGTATTTCGACTGCCAGCGCATGGAACAGAAGAATCCACTTGGCAAACCACACTATTTTCCTAACTTGCAAAATGTACAATATATGCATCTTCCAAATAAAACCTGAAGTTTGGTAATTGAGAGAATTAGTAAGGAATGCTTGCATGTGGATGTGCATGCATGTGGTAGGTCAGACACAGTTTAGTTTGTTGTCATACCCGTTACATTGAATTAAACTTGTAAAAACATTATATATAAAAAAAAATCCAGTCCACATATTTTAGAAGCAGATCAGAGTTTCCTAGCAACTAGCTAGTTTACGTCAGATTAGCTAACGTTAGCTAATGTTATTTTCAGAGCAGGCTGGCTATGTAAACATAAGTATGTATGCCAGTCAGGAAGGTACCGGCAAATATATTAAATCGCCAAATGTAAATAGTCACATTGCCAATACTTCTGGAAATGCATGTGCAAGAACTGACAAAAATGATTATTTACCTTCTCGCTTTTCCTCCTGGTAGCATCTCTCAGGTCTTCATCATATGTTGTGTGTCGTCTCATTCTGGATTTTGAGAGTTCAAAAATTTGATCGCCCTACCACTGAGCTCTTTGACTTGAAAAC
Source organism: Oncorhynchus gorbuscha (assembly GCF_021184085.1). Lineage (NCBI taxonomy): Eukaryota > Metazoa > Chordata > Actinopteri > Salmoniformes > Salmonidae > Oncorhynchus > Oncorhynchus gorbuscha. The sequence goes on along the minus strand of NC_060190.1, from coordinate 14,404,413 downwards.
AAAATTGTAGTATTATAGTAGAAATAAAAAGGTTTATAAACTGTGGTATCACAGCTAGTTAGCTTTCCCAGTCATACCTCTCCAGTGGGGTGGGGAGAAAGCAGATGTTTCCGGTTTTCACGGATACAGCAAGAGGCAAGACTTGAGGTTTTACTCCGCCCAAAATCTGGCAAAGAAAATAAACCCAGGAAGTGAGGAATTTTTGTAGTGAGGTTAATGAGAGCGTGTCAAATTTGGTCAACAAAAAATGTTATTCTAATTTGCTACGTCAGGCCTATTTGATCGAATAGAAGTTCCGTAGTTGCTAGATTTATACGAATGCATCAATATAAGTGGATGCACGTGGCATTTCGGCAAATTAAAAACAGAAAGATTTTATATCAGAGTTGTGCCATAGAGATAGACACATCATGGATATAACCTGTTTAAGCATGGACATTGAACTTGAGGGCGTCCATTATTTTAAAGTAGTCAACTGGGTGGGCATTCGAATAAGTTGGAATTAATCAGACAACGCAAAATAAAATGTACCGATACAATAATTGAACAGATAAAGAGATGAGTCTTCTATCAATCTCTATGGCTGTTGTTAAAACGCGGATCTGCCCTCTCATTGGCTGAATGGTCCCACCTGGTCTCGCTGCCTCAAACCTGTATTCAATCTTTGAGGACATGTATTTCCATTTCCATTGTTAGAGCGGTCACTTAAAGATCTTGTCAATATAATAGACAATCTTTGGTTAGGTGACTTCTGAAGCTGTGAGCTAGGATATTTTATAAGATTGGAAGTGCAACACTGCCACCATCAGGACGGAGTTAGAATTTCCCCAACTTCAACAAAACTGTACATTTGTTGAATTCTTTACTTAACTGTACTAAATACGTCAGTACATACTGAATTACTGAATTGAATACTGCAGTGTTTGTTTTAAACTACTGTGTTAATAAATACAGGACACATCAGCAGACAGAGCTAATATTTTATTAGTTAATTCTCATGGGGCAGCCAGTCAACTAACCCACATTCACTTGTAACAATGAATTGCACATTTTACAAATGGTGTACTTACAGTAGGTGTTTTAATGTGAAACAGATCTACACATAGTCACATACATACAGTACCAGTAAAGAAAAAGGGGTTTTCTTTATATTCACTATTTTCCACATTGTAGAATAATAGAAGACATCAAAACTATGAAATAACACATATGGATTCATGTAGTTACCAAAAAAAGTGTTAAACAAATCAAATTATATTTTATATTTGAGATTCTTCAAAGTAGACACCCTTTGCCTTGACAGCTTTGCACACTATTGGCATTCTCTCAACCAGCTTCATCAGGTAGTCACCTGGAATTCATTTCAATTAACAGGTGTGCCTTGTTAAATGTTAATTGATATAATTTCTTTCCTTAATGCATTTGAGCCAATCGGTTGTGTTGTGACAAAGTAGGGGTGGTATACAGAAGATAGCCCTATTTGGTAAAAGACCAAGTCCATATTATGGCAAGTACAGCTCAAATAAGCAAAGAGAAAATGACAGTCCATTACTGGTCAGCCCATCTGGAACATTTCAAGAATTTTGAAAGTTTCTTCAAGTGCAGTCGCAAAAACCATCAAGCACTATGATGCAACTGGCTCTCATGAGGACCGCCACAGGAAAGGAAGACCCAGAGTTACCTCTGCTGCAGAGGATAAGTTAATTAGAGTTAATTGCACCTCAGATTGCAGCCCAAATAAAAGCTTCAGAGTTCAAGTAAAACAAATCTCAACATCACCTGTTCAGAGCAGACTGTGTGAATCAGGTCTACATGGTCAAAATGCTGCAAAGAAACCACTACTAAAGGACACCAATAAGAAGAGACTTGCTTGGGCCAAAAAAACATGAGCAATGTACATTAGACCGGTGGAAATCTGTCCTTTTGTCTAATGAGTCCAAATGTGAGATTTCTGGTTCCACCCGATGTGTCTTTGTGAGACGCAGAGTAGGTGAACAGATGATATCCGCATGTGTGGTTCCCACCGTGTAGCATGGAGGAGGAGGTGTGATGGTGTGGGGGTGCTTTGCTGGTGACACTGTCAGTGATTTATTTAGAATTGAAGGCACACTTAACCAGCATGGCTACCACAGCACGCTGCAGCGATACGCCATCCCATCTTGTTTGCGCTTCGTGGGACTATCATTTGTTTTTCAACAGGACAATGACCCAACACACCTCCAGGCTGTGTAAGGGCTATTTTACCAAGGAGAGTGATGGAGTGCTTGCATTAGATGACCTGACCTTCACAATCGCCCGACCTCAACCCAATTAAGATGGTTTGGGATGAGTTGGACCGCAGAGTGAAGGAAAAGCAGCCAACAAGGGCTCAGCATATGTGGGAACTCCTTCAAGACTGTTGGAAAATCATTCCAGGTGAAGCTGGTTGATAGAATGCCAGGAGTGTGCAAAGCTGTCATCAAGGCAAAGGGTGGCTACTTTGAAAAATATCAAATATATAATGAACCACTTTTTTGGTTACTACATGATTCCATGTGTTATTTCATAGTTTTGACATCTTCACTATTATTCTACCATGTAGAAAATAGTCAAATAGGAAAACCTTTGAATGAGTAGGTGTGTCCAAACTTTTAACTGGTAATGTACACTCCTGTAGTGGTCTATCACATACTCACTAATGTGGGGCGAGCATTGCTCCCTAAAGTGATACAAATGATAATGATGCTCCAATCCCATGGAACGTTAAGACATTTATATTCTGTGTTAATGATGGATGGAATGGCATCAGGGGGTTCGTATGCGTGAGATGGGAGGGAGCCAATCTAACAGGAGCACAGGATGTAACAGTCCCAGGGCCATCTCCTGCCGATCTGCAAGCACTAGCATTCTCCACATGAGGGCGCTGTAACAGAGAAATTGGAGGCAGCATTGGCGTAATGAGAAGGTTACTGTGCTTCTGAGAGACACACACACACACACACACACACACACACACACACACACACACACACACACACACACACACACACGGTTCTTACCTCCTCACTGGTAGAACTTCAGCTCTGTGTCCACACAGTCAAAGAACAGGTCCCCCAGTTCCTCATCTGCTGGTATTTCTCCACTGAGCAGGGCTGATATGTCCGTCAGACACTGGCCCTCCAACATCCTCAACGTCTCAGTCAGAGCATTCCCTGCATCCTGTGGGACAGAAACACACACACGCAAAAATACACACATGAATGCCCCCCCACACACAAGCACGTGCACAAGCAGAGAAGACCTGACAAACAGCAATTTGTGAAGTTTATAGGGAATTATAAAAGTTCAAAGTCGGTGATGTACGTAACACAATATCCATCAGTCCGTACCCACACTCAAAGTAAAAAATGTAACACTTTTTAAAATATATTTTTTTAATACTCTATGAAAGTGTAGCCTATTACATTCAGCCGTGGCATATTCAACACATTTCATTCTAACCCCTTCTACACGTACCGGGTTGGTCTCCATAGTCTGCAGGGCCCCCTCGTGGGCCTTGTACAGGTCGTGCCTGCGGTCCACTTGGCTCTGGAAGCGTGGCTGCTTCCTGACCGGGTCGTCTGGGCCGTACTGTGGGGAGATCACCCTCGACACTGGGGTCACAGACTCAGAGAAGATAAAAGGCTTGAAAACAGACCTGGCAGGACGGAGGACAGTCCGGTAGGAGGAGGAGGGCAGGGGGTAAGGACCAAATGAAACACACAGACACAGAGAAACTCCTATCAAGACGCAGTTTTGCCAAAGGGGGAAATGATGAAGATGAAAAAGAGCAATAGAGAGATAAACGGCAAAGAGCGAATCTGAGTCTGAATCTTAAGAAGCACTTCCAGATAGCCTGAGGGGTTCCTGGGCCTGGTTCCAAACCAATCCCTTGCCACTTCTCCTACACCCTTGTTGAGTCCCTCTTGCCAATCTGAAAGAACTGGAAAGGTTTCAGCAAAATAGCAACATTACCACATAGCTCTCTGGTAGGCTCGGGGGAGTTTCCCAAACATTTCTCACACACTTATCCAGCTCATTTAGATTAAACACAAGGAGTAGACAACAATGGGGTTAGGGTCAGAGTGATTAGTTTGGGACCAGGCCGGTGAGGTGACGCACCTGGAGGGGTCAGGGGTGGCAGTGAGGAAGTGGATGCAGGGCAGGCTGGGGTCACGGGGCAGGATGGACACCATGCTGCCAGTGGTGCGGAACCCCCCAGAGTCCATGCAGATCCCACTGGGCTTGTCCCTCAGGATGGACATCATCACCTCGGCCGTCACAGAACCTGGGGAACCCAGAAAATGTATCGTCTAAGTACGTTATTAGTCGTCTATTTTTATGGGAAAGCCGACCGGAGAGGAAATGGCAGGACATGAAATGGCAGGAGACAGGAAATGACATAGCTAGTTACATGTAATGTACTTTCAATGGTAAGAGGGGATACCAGGCCTTTATTATGTGTAATAAAAATAGCTGTATAAGCAATACGGCAACCAAACCAAACCTGTATAGTGTTGTTAATATTCTGCTTTAACATCATTTTGGGAGTTTTTACAGTTATAAGGAGTTGAAAGTGTTGAATTAGATTAGAATATAAAGAATAGTCTCCCTCACCATCATGCTGTTGAAGGAGCTGTGTGCCCCCACTGTAGCGCTTCTTGGCCAGTTCCATCCTGGCGGGGGGGGTTTCAGACTTGAACACCTCGTTGAAGCAGAACTCTCCCTCGCCGCTCCACCAACCCTGGGCCTGGGCCACACTCCGCAGCTCTGGGTGCTCAGCCGAGATATCCGTCCCGATGGTCAGCGCATTGGAGATGTTCTTCACCCCCTCTGTGGGAAGCAAAGACAGGCGGGGGGTGCACAGTTGTATACTGCTGGTAGAATTTGCTCAGATATACTTATGTCCTAACCATAAGGGTAAAACCACAAAAATAATCTCCTGTGGGCAGATTTTGCTCGTAGACTGAATAATCTGCAGAGACTGAATGGGAGGTGTGAGATAAGGAGCAGCATTAGTTCTGGTTTTGGGGTTTTCCTCGCTGGTTATTTGCACGTATCATGATTGGGTGAAGGCGGTGCTAAAACTGCTTCGGTTGGAGGGGGGGGGGGGTGGAGACTTCATATTTGCCACTCTCAATTTCTAACACGGACTGTATGAACAAATAAATTAATCCCTCAGCTGACCAAGTTACGTGGGATTTTACTTCTTAACAGAGATTAACCCAAAACTAACCTCTGATTCAAAACGTATGTCCATACTACAGCTCCAGTGATGTTAGAGCAATTTTCTCACCATGTAACTTCCTGTGCCACTCTCAGTTTCCCCCCCAAAGTCCATTCACACTACAGCTCCCACGGTGTTACAGCAGTTTCCTCACCGGTGACTTTCTGTGCCACCCAGAGCTTGCCGGTAGTCTCCAGGACCCAGGCCTCGTTGCGGTCCACCAGAAGGAAGGAGTTGTGGTAGCTGAAGGGCGCCGGGTCCTCCCTGCATGGCCCCCCCTGGCCGTGCTGCTCCAGCAGACCAGTGATCACACTCACCGCCCCCCAGGCACTGTCCGCACGCTCAAGCCCCAAGCTGTCAAGCAATAGAATAGAGTAGAGGAGTAGAGTAGAGTAGATTAGAGCAGTAGAGTAGAGCAGTAGAGTAGAATAGAATATAGTAGAATAGAGTAGAGCAGAGTAGAATACCTGGAGAATAGAACAGTGTTTCCCAACCTTGGTCCTCGAGTACCCCCAACAGTACACTTTTTTGTTGTAGCTCTTGACAAACACACCTCATTCAGCTCATTGAGGGCTTGAAAATTAGTTGACAAGTTGAATCAGGTGTGCTTGTCCAGGGTTACAATAAAAATGTTTACTGTTGTGGGTACTCGAGGACCAGGGTTGGGATACTGGAACAGAATATTGATAGAATAGAATAGATTATGAGTAGAATAGAATCAAATAGAACATTCTGTCTTATATTATTCCACTGACACCACATACACACAGTTGCGAGGCTGGTAGCAGCATAGGGCCAGCCAAAGAGCAGCATAGGGTCAGCCACAGAGCAGCATAGGGTCAGCCACAGAGCAGCATAGGGTCAGCATAGGGTCAGCCACAGAGCAGCATAGGGCCAGCCACAGAGCAGCATAGGGCCAGCCACAGAGCAGCATAGTGTCAGCCACATAGCAGCATAGGGTCAGCCACATAGCAGCATAGGGTCAGCCACATAGCAGCATAGGGTCAGCCACATAGCAGCATAGGGTCAGCCACAGAGTAGCATAGGGTCAGCCACAGAGCAGCATAGGGTCAGCCACAGAGCAGCATATGGTCAGCCACAGAGCAGCAGCCCCTGGAGTAGGTTAGTCCTGCTGCTGCTATATCACTGCTATATCACTGCAGTCAGTGGTACAACAGGACCAACCTGCGGCTGCCATTGCCAACTGTTAAAATGATTTGTTCAGCGTTACACTTCAATCCTTTAAATGTTATGCTTATGACAATGTAAAGACAGCTTTAGGACATAAGTGAAAACACACTTGGACCAGATTCAATCAAAACTCCTATGGAAATGTTTCGGCAGTAGGGCCTATCTTTGTTTACACGACTAGTCCCTACGCACACATTTAAGTATTAACCTGTGATGAAGGAAGTCTACCTAGTACATTTACAGTAGCACATCTGCTACTGCATTGCCCTATATTGCTTTTCTGAATACAGGCTGACTAAGTACATCTACTTTTCAACAAATTTACCAATTACAACAATGCATTGATTATTCACACCAAACTTTGAGTGATGTGATTCTGAAGTTAGTAAATTGATTCTCAAAGGGTAGTGCTACCCTATCGTTCCTGGTCCTGGGATCCAATGTTGTCTGACATAGCCAGACAAGTCATTCAATCAGACCGCTCGGTCAGGAACCTGGAACCTGACCATACAGCCAGCCAGCCCGTCTCTCCATCTTTCAGACCAGGAGGTGATTCTGAAGTTAGGATTCACTTGGCCCCCAAAACAACACTACTGTTTGGTATGCTGGCCTACGGTCAGCCGGGCTTACCGAACCAGGTCCATTCCTAGCAGGGCTTCCCCTGGATCGATAGCTTCGCGGGTCCACACAGCCTCGTTCCCGATGCAGACCCCCTTGTCGTTGGCCCCCATCTCGGCCCCCCACAGCCAGGAAGGCCGGCTGAGGACCACAGCATGGGTGTGTTCTGCTTGGGGGATCTGAATGTACGTGCACTGCAGGACGAGAGATGGAGACTTACCTTGTTGTTCAATTCTCTTTTTTTTGGATTGTAACATCAAATATACTGGCAAACCCTACCAACACACACTCAGCCAATACCTTAAGCCTGTCGTATAAACCGTTGATAACATAAAGGCGTGAAAATAAATATAAATGATAGTCTATCATTCAAACTTTAAACTTTGAGAATCGTAAATGAGAAAATGTTGATTGTGTATACCTAGGTGGGGTATTTTAGAGGTTTGATAACCCTTCTCAGTTGTATTGCCCAGACTGACTGCTCACCAGTGAAAACAACTCTAATCCAATTAGTGATGTTGGTCACAGAGCAAAACACCTGTTGTTAACATTTTTAACATAACTCTGACTACAGGCCTACATACAATGATCAGAGGGCAGATGGATTTGAGTTCTTTAACCATGCTTCATCCAGGTTTAATCTCATTGAGATCAAATCTCTTTTTCAAGAGAGCCCTGATCCAAGATGGCAGCAGGCTTGTAATTTGCAGCAGGGTCAATCTATGGGGAGAAGTGAAGCTAGGCCTAGCTTACCTCCAGCATGGTCCCAGATGGGTGACTGGTTGCCGGGTAGTAAAGAACCTCCTGGACCTCATCTCTAGGACGGTCTGAGTTCTTCCCAAAAATCACGTGATCATCTTGCGAGCCGGGGGGCAAGGACACAAAGCAGTCACACGAGAGGGGTGGCTCGGGCTCTGCCATCCTGCATGAACAAGAGGACAAGCAAACACCAGAAATATATTACCAGAAAATAAACTGCTATCATATCGGAGGCCAGGAGTTTTTCCTGGTCAGGCCAAATTATCAGGAAAAAGTCCTACCCTTAGTCATACATTGGTCAAATCTGGAATACTCATAGTTATGTTGGTCAATAAATTGTAGAAGCGTTTAAGCAAACTCAACAATATAGACATACTGTATATCGCTGTCACTATTCACTATCAATTAGTCATGTTTTTACAGCTTTTCAATTTAAAATTTCCCACTCTGACTATTGTATATAGCCTAAGAAGCCTATACACGTGACACAAGGCATCCATCCCTGTAAAGACACAGTATCTTTAGGGAAGTCTCAGGTATAATATGTTCTTCCTGTCAACTAGTGCATTGACCATCCCTTCTCAAACAGAGCGACAAGGAGGCAGTCTTGTGCACTGCACTTCTCGGTAATCTTTACAAATCCGAATGGTCCTTGCCGTCTCCTTCTTCTTATCAACATGGCTATTTAGTAACGCTGTCCCTATTATAAAATTCGGAAACATTTTAACCAATGTGATCGAAGTCTTGTGGAGACATTATGGCCTAAAATGGTCTTTAGTCAAACGTTTATTTAAAATAGGGCCTATATAAACGGTAACGTTAGCGATGTGCCCTTGCTGTCCCTTCCCGGTTTCAGGAGATATCACGCTAAAATGCACAAATAAACGACTGTCATTTCACTTCAATCCAAGGGTTGGCTGTCATTATAATCTGTTGAGCAATAGAGCTACTGATATGTTTCAAATTCCTACAGTAAAATCGTTACCTTTTTAATCGCAAAACCAGACGCTGTAGCAAAGAGAAGGCAGGTTGTCGTGGAGCTACCGTACCACGTGATCGTATCCAAAGGTTGTATTTAAAGGTCTAGTCTCGTTGATTACTTGCTGCAAATACATAACAGAAAAACAAGTGTATAGCCCTTTTCAACAATTAGCCAACAAATGTTGGTGTAACAAAAGGCACAATGAGATTGTTCCACATAAAGTAATTGGATAGATTCCAGGTGATTCAAGAATACATCATCACAACTGTTTAGATTTGAATCCTCTATATTCTATTATCAAATAGATAAATAACTGAATTGCTCAAAAAGAGCATATCCATCCCAACCATCGAAAATCCGCCATACTTATTATTCTCCTTCTGTTTCCACCTGTAGCTCAAATCTGTAAAAGCAACCAACACCAAAACAACTTTAAAACGTGCAGGCTTGCTGTCTTCAGGTTGTAAGAACAATACTTTCTGATACTACTTGTAGCTTACCTTTCACACTACAAACACTTTTGCATAAATCCCAATCACTTTTAATGGTCATAGGTTTAAATGGAGAGGATAGGTTTTAAAAAATGGAGCTGCTACTCCTCTAGAACTATCAAAGATAGAAACTCCATTCAACTTTTAAAACGTGCAGATGGTCTGGAATTGTGTGCTTGTTGATACTATGTATACTTTTTGAACGTAACTGTTTGAAATTAGCATAAAAGCTCCATAGATTTAAAGCAAAATGTGGATTTGCCACTGCTCTTGAACCGTTTCAGCTACAAACACCAACCCAAAGTTGACATGTGCAGACTGACTCAACTTAGATTGCTTTTCAGAAGATTGTTTATACCACATGTACTTTTTGAACTATAATCATTTTAAACACCAACCCAATGTGGACATGTGCGGACTGAATCAACACAGTTAGTTGCGACTATTCATACTTCATAAACTATAAAGCTTGTTATATCCCATTTCATTTTAAAGGCAGAATGCAGGTTTCAACATTCTAAACTGAAATCACTACCACAAATTTTTCAGAATGTTCAAACTGAAGACCTTAGAGAGCTTAAAAACGCATAATATGGCTCATGATGCTGTAGTACTCATTCTATCTTACTATACTAGCCCACTATAACCCACTATAATAACTCCAAACCACCCCAAAATGGGTAACTATAACTAACCCATGTAGCCTATGAAAACCCTATTACTACCAATAATACTTCTACTATTACTACAGATGTTGCCACCACTATCACTATACTACTATTTCACAACCATAAATACTTCAAGACTTTCAAGCACACAAATTTATGTCATTTTCTAGTCAATAAAAGTTATATTTCAAGTAAGATTTGAAAACTTATGTATG